>NC_074691.1:25637747-25772747 GCF_029448725.1 Salvelinus fontinalis | reverse complement strand
GCCTGGGGTTGACCAATCAGCTGGTTGGGGAGTACTTCAGGAAGCCATCTCCTGAAACACACACTCAAATACAAAACAGAACACAGAAACTGGGGAACGTGTGTGTGTGTGTGTGTGTGTGTGTGTGTGTGTGTGTGTGTGTGTGTGTGTGTGTGTGTGTGTGTGTGTGTGTGTGTGTGTGTGTGTGTGTGTGTGTGTGTGTGTGTGTGTGTGTGTGTGTGTGTGTGTGAAATTAAACCAGAGTGAGCTCCTGTCTCTCAAAGCAGTTAGAAGAAGATAACGCTGGGATGCTCCTAGAGGGCCTTAATGGATCTCCTCACCTCATCTGGTCTCGTTCCATCTGGTCTCATCTGGTCTTGTTCAGTCTGATCTCGTCTGGTCTCATCTGGTCTCGTTCCGTCTGGTCTCGTTCCGCCTGGTCTTGTCTGGTCTCATCTGGTCTTGTTCCGTCTGGTCTCATCTGATCTCATCTGGTCTCATTCCGTCTGGTCCCGTCTGGTCTCGTTCCGCCTGGTCTCGTCTGGTCTCATCTGTTTATGTTCCGTTTGGTCTCATCTGGTCTCGTTCCGTCTGGTCTCATCTAGTCTCGTTCTGTCTTGTCTCGTTCCGTCTGGTCTCATCTGGTTTCATTCTGTCTGGTCTCGTCTGGTTTCATCTGGTCTCATTCCATCTGGTCTCGTTCCGTCTGGTCTCAACTGGTCTCATCTGGTCTCGTTCGTCTGGTCTCGTCTGGTCTCTTCTGGTCTTGTTCTGTCTCATCTGATCTCATCTGGTCTCATTCCATCTGGTCTCACCTGTCTTGTTCCGCCTGGTCTCATCTGGTCTTGTTCCGTCAGGTCTTCTTCCGCCTGGTCTCATCTGGTCTCGTTCTGTCTGGTCTCGTTCCGTCTGGTCTGGTTCTGTCTGGTCTTGTTCCGTCTGGTGCCGTCTGGTCTCATCTGGTCTCGTTCCATCTGTATCATCTGGTCTCATCTGCTCTCGTTCTGTCTAGTCTCATTGTGGAGGCCATTGATCAGGAAATGTTTATAATAGTGATTAACTCACTGGGAAACTCCTGGAGAACCTCTTCAAGACCAGGAGAGATTGGGGTTTTATTTACGACATCACTATTAAGTCATTGTAGGGGCCCTCTTCTATCCATGGCTGTTCAGAAACAAACATCAACTGACAATGCACAGTTACAAGAAGGTCTGCATTATGCATTCTTGCAGCAACAGGAAATGTGAATTATTATGTGGATTATAATTAATGGCCATTTTTGTATGGTACATTTTCATACATTTTTCATTCAAAGTTTAAATTACTAACTTTAGAAGCCTTTTTAAACCTCAAATACACTACAAGTGTTGTGCAAGTGTCTTGCTGTGCAGGAAAATTCTCAGCAACAAAATAGTGATCAAATTAAGATCCCACATCTATGTGTTTGTACTTCATGTGATCTGTAATGCAGTTTGAACACCCACTAGCCTCAATGTGGTGAACACATAATGTAGGCCTAGTTTGAATCCTGAGGCTGGTAATAGAGCGCTCCCCCAGAGAGATCAGGGGGAACTGGGTCAGAGTGGTCTCAGCTGCTGGGCCCGGATCACATCACATCAGAGGAACACAGTAAACACACACATTAGGCACCGCTAGGCCTGGGCTCTTCTCTGGGCTGCCCTAGTCTCCCGGGGGAAGATGACAAATCCTACATCTAACAAGCAGTAAATAACTCAAAGCAGGCAGCCATTTTGATAACAAATAGTAGGTGTTTGCTTGTTGTTGTGTCTCTATGATAGTCAGAAGAGTTGGATAAAGTCCAGGGTAATATTTCTGCTCTAGGGCCAGGGAAAACTCCTGTCCTTGGTCGTCTCCTAATTCACAGTGGCATACTGCTGACCTTGTTTATGGCTGAATAGTTGATGGTGGAAGTCTGGAGGATCCTGGGTAGCTGGATATGTGGGGGAAAAGCTCACAGAGCTATTGGAGATATTGAACATAACCTCACAAACTTCTGTTGTGAATAACTTCTTTATCTCACACACACCCTTTCTCTCTCTCTCACTCCTCTTTTCTATCTATCATTTTAGTTCATGCCATCTCTCCTTCAGGGACATGACAGGTTATAAGTTTATTCACACGTTCCCCTTTCAATGCAACTGGGTTTTTAGTTTTTTTTCCCCTATTATAGTAGTACTCTGAGAAGAGTAGTCTTCCAATATTTGAGTTCTTATGGAGTTGTATCCCACTACTACTCCATAAGAGCATGATGATGATGATGAGTTGTTATCTATTTTAACCAACAGCTCTTGAAATGAAGGGATTGGGGAATGTAAGATGAAGGTTATTAAATAACAGGCAGCACACCCTGAGGAAAGAGGTCTGCCTCTGCCTACATTCATCTTAGAGCTGTTCCAAAAACATGTCTCTAATAATCAACGCATCATGTTCTAAGAAACTCAATATTAATTACAATTGATTACTGTTCAAGAGCAGCACAATGTACTTGTGTTATTTAGTAAAAATGGAGTAAGATAAAATTCTGATCTAAGCCGTTTGAGTTTTTTTCCCGGCTATGGATGAGGTTAGGGTTTAGGAAGAACTAGCTGATCCTAGATCTGTGCCTAAAGGTAACTTCTACCTGGAATGTTTTTGTGTGCTGTGCCCTTTCATTCATGCAAAGCATTAAATGACAGTGACAGTAACAGTGGCCATTCTGTCTCACAGAGCTGCATTACTGTTGCAAACCAGTAGGAGGCAGAATAACCTATGCTAGTATCATGTATGCTACATCAACACTGGGACACTGTGACTGAGCAGGGTTTGAAATATATAGAGCTCTGGTCAAAAGTAGTGCACTAAATAGAGAATAGGGTGCCATTTGGGATGCACACTTAGAGTCTTAATGCTTAATGTTACCCCTAGATTTAGTATACTCTTATGTGGGTTTGACCTGGATGGCCGAGCGTCTCCAGATGTCCTTCTTCACCTGAGACATCCCCTCCCGGTCATCTGGTAGAGGACTCGTCAGTAGCACACACTGACACAGCACCCCCCCACAAGCTTAGGAGGGGTTGGGGTCCCATAAGCCATTAAATATTTATTTTTTTTATTACAAGAAATTTGCTTTAAAACTGCAATATTTTCTCTCAGCCTCATGGAACATGTATAGAGTAGTAGGAAATTAGCTTAGGGATTCTTGTCAAGACAATCCCTGCAAGGGAAAGTTTTTTTTAATAGTTGAAAAATATTGATTTTGTTGTATTATTTGAGCTTACAATGTACATTTAGGGGAATTTTATAAGGGGAAAAGATTAGTAGCAATTCCCTTGTCCGGATAAAAGGATCTCCATTTCAAACTGTGGGAAACAGGCAGTTTCTTGCAACAGCCCCTTTGTGACTTTAAAGACTATTTCTCTGAAAATGTAGATCACTAAAAGAGGTGTCCGGGGATTTGGTTTACTCTCAGATTTGTCTAAAATCCTAAATGAATCATAAATGAACAGGGTCAGCTATACTATAATGACTATTCTGCCCTTGAGTTGCGTTCCCATGCAAAACTAGACAGATAGCTAACAACTATGTCTTCAATAAAACTCCCAAGGTGTGACTTTTCTTGAATGAATATATTGAAAACGTTTGTTGTAAAACTGCAAAATACAGAAAAGAATATACTTTAGTATTCAATTCACACCGACATACTGTAGCTGTACATTATACATTTGAAGTTGCATGAATACAAAGCACGTGCTAAGGTACCATGCATCTGGCATGATGCCAAACCATATAGCTAATTGTTACTCATATGGTAATTGACTAACTCCTTTCATTACTCTAATAATGTATAACCATCTATGTAGAATAACAAAGCATATTACACTAGAAACAGTAACAAAACTACAGTATTGTATATGTTACAATTCGTTTGCATGATGCACGAGCAAAGTAATACAGCTAACGGCATACATGAAAGGCATTGCAATTTGTGTGAGTAAATGCAACCAACCAAATCAAATTTATTAGTCACATACACATGGTTAGCAGATGTTAATGCGAGTGTAGCGAAATGCTTGTGCTTCTAGTTCCGACAATGCAGTAATAACAACAAGTAATCTAACCTAACAATTCCACAACTACTACCTTATACACGCAAGTGTAAAGGGATAAAGAATATGTACATAAAGATATATGAATGAGTGATGGTACAGAACGGCATAGGCAAGATGCAGTAGATGGTATAGATGGTATACAAACAAACCAACATTGATATGTAAGCAACTCTATCAATAACACGATTATCATCACTAGCTAAATGCTTGAATCGAACTTACAAACAAATATTTTCCAAGGCTGAAGCGTGACAAGAAATAACTACACTGAAAGACCTGCACCATAGCGTTGTTTTTAGCTGCTTCTATGCGTGCAGAACGAATTCTCTACTTCCTGTTTGCGTACAGTCTAAGTACCAGAAAGCTCCACTAGGGGGCGAATAACACCATGGAACACAATGAAAATACATTTGAACCATTGTAATAAAATAATCTGTTACCTCCTAACAGGATGGCAGCACAATGACTCTTTATTCATGTCCTCATTACATGTAGCGCAACAAGACCACTCATGGTCTGGAAAGTTCTCTACTTTTGATATATTTAAACAAACAATATTGGTATCACCATGGTCACAATCATAAACTGTCAACTCCATCTGCCTGGTAGATTAAAATAGAATATGAATTATGGTTAAAATATATTATATTTAAATTAGGTTTTAGTGTCAAAAAGCAAATCGCTACTGTGTATACAACTTAAAGGAAGAAGAAAAATTACATTGTTGTCAACTCCGCAAAACATCAACTCCGTCAGATTTTTGTCTGACGTCAACTCCATCAGAGTGCTGAAAGATCTGATAGAATAGTTATGTTTTTATTGGGGATTTTCAAGTGAATAATTTTCCATATTTTAAAAATGTTTTGTATAGAACTTTGTCTGTTTTGAGTATCTGTTGTCAACTCCGTCAGTGGTTTGTCAACTCCGTCACTGATATATTTTTTTGTCAATAATCTGAAAAAATATTGTAATCACTGTTCTATAACATACTGTATGCTTAAACAATTGAAGTATTTTCTGTGTTAGACCTAAGGGATAATGTTTGCTTTATAAACATGCCAAAATGCTAACCAAATTAGCCCTGGAGCATTTAATAGTGCTTTAAATCAAAACAAAAATATGTTTGGAGATTTGTATTACATATTTGAATAATCTAATCAAACAATCAAGTCCTTCAAACACTTATTGTAAATTGTAAAAATGCAAGGCATTTTATGGTGTCTGCGCTACGCCACTGAGCACACACCATGATCTTGTCCTGGCCCTCAAGCTGCTCCCAGCCTGAACTGTAGATCAACACAACACAGTGATCAGTCATTCAGCCAGCCATCTAGCTAGTCATTCAGCCAGACAGTTAGTCAAGCATTAACTTCTGTGGGATAGGGGGAAGCATTTTCACTTTTGGATAAATAGCATGCCCAATTTCAACTTCCTTCTACTCATCCCCAGAATATAAGATATGCATATTATTAGTAGATTTGGATAGAAAACACTCTGAAGTTTCCAAAACTGTTTGAATCATGTCTGTGAGTATCACAGAACTTATGTAGCAGGCAAAACCCCGAGGACTAACCATTCAGATTTTTTTTGTTGTTGAGGTCACCGTCTGTTCAATGAGCTTTCATTGGGATACTAGATTTCTAATCAACCTGTTTGCAGTTCCTACCGCTTCCACTGGATGTCACCAGTCTTAGGAAATAGGGTGAGGTTATTCCTTTGTGCAAAGAAGAAGAACGGCCATCTGGAATCAGTATAACATTATGTGTACTGTTTGAGAGTTGCACAAGACTAAAAAAGTATCGTTAGTTTGGCGTCCTCCTGTATTGAAAACAGATAGACCCGTCTTCAATTTGATCGATTATTAACGTTTACAAATACCTTAAGTTGTATTACAAAAGTAGTTTGAAATGTTTTGGCAAAGTTTAGAGGTAATTTTTGAGATATTTTGTAGTGACGTTGCGTGAATTGGAAGCTGTTTTTTTCTGGATCAAACGCGCCAAATAAATTGACATTTTGGACATATATGGATGGAATTAATCGAACAAAAGGACCATTTGTGATGTTTATGGGACATATTGGAGTGCCAACAAAAGAAATTCGTCAAAGGTAAGGCATGATTTATATTTTATTTCTACGTTTTGTGTTGCGCCTGCATGGTTGAAATATGCTACACTCTCTGTTTACTGTTGTGCTATCATCAGATAATAGCATCTTATGCTTTCGCCGAAAAGCCTTTTTGAAATCTGACATGTTGGCTGGATTCACAACGAGTGTAGCTTTAATTTGGTATCTTATATGTGTGATTTAATGAAAGTTTGATTTTATATAATTTTTTGGAATTTGGCGCTCTACATTTTCCCTGGCTATTGGCCAAGTGGGACGCAAGCGTCCCGCCTATCCCAGAGAGGTTTTAAGCCAGCCAGTCAGTCAGTCAGTCAGTCAGCTAGCCATTCAGCCAGTCAATCAATCAATCAATCAATCAAATGTATTTATAAAGCACTTTACATCAGCTGATGTCACAAAGTGTTGTTCAGAAACCCAGCCTAAAACCCCAAACAGCAAGCAATGCAGGTGTAGAAGCACGGTGGCTAGGAAAAACTCCCTAGAAAGGCCGGAACCTAGGAAGAAACCTAGAGAGGAACCAGGCTATGTGGGGTGGCCAGTCCTCTTCTGGCTGTGCCGGGTGGAGATTATAACAGAACGTGGCCAAGATGTTCAAATGTTCAGACTACACTCAATCATAGGACTTACTAAAGAGATGAGTCTTCAATAAAGACTTAAAGGTTGAGATCGAGTCTGCGTCTCTCACATGGATAGGCAGACCATTTCATAAAAATGGAGCTCTATAGGAGAAAGCCCTGCTTCCAGCTGTTTGCTTAGAAATTCTAGGGACAGTAAGGAGGCCTGCATCTTGTGACCTTAGCATACTTCTAGGTATGTACGGCAAGACAAAATCGGAAAGATAGGTAGGAGAAACCTCATGTAATGCTTTGTAGGTTAGCAGTAAAAACTTTAAATCAGCCCTAGCCTTAACAGGAAGCCAGTGTAGAGAGACTAGCACTGGAATAATATGATCAAATTTTGGGGTTCTAGTCAAGATTCTAGCAGCCGTGTTTAGCACTAACTGAAGTTTATTTAGTGCTTTATCTCTGTAGCTGGAAAGTAGAGCATTGCAGTAGTCTAACCTAGAAGTGACAAAACCATGGATACGTTTTTCTGCATCAGTTTTGGACAAAAAGTTTCAGATTTTTCCAATGTTATGTCGATGGTTAAAGCCGTCCTTGAAACAGTCTTGATATGTTCGTCAAAAGAGAGATCAGGGTCCAGAGTAAGGCAGAGGTCCTTCACAGTTTTATTTGAGACGACTGTACAACCATCAAGATTAATTGTCAGATTCAACAGATGATCACTTTGTTTCTTGGGACCTAGAACTATCATCTCTGTTTTGTTCGAGTTTAAAAGTAGAACATTTGCCGCCATCCACTTCCTTATGTCTGAAACACAGGCTTCCAGGGAGGGCAATTTTGGGGCTTCAGCATGTTTCATTGAAATGTACAGATGTGTGCTGTCTGCATTGCAGTGAAAGTTAACATTATGTTTCCGAATGATATCACAAAGAGGTAAAATATAGAGTGAAAACAATAGTGGTCCTAAACGGAGCCTTGAGGAACACCACAATTTACAGTTGATTTGTCAGAGGACAAACCATCTACAAACTGATATCCGACAGATAAGATCTAAACCAGGCCAGAACTTGTCCGTGTAGACCAATTTGGGTTTCCAATCTCTCCAAAAGAATGTGGTGATCGATGGATTCAAAGCAGCACTAAGGACTAGGAGCACGAGGACAGATAAAGAGCCTCGGTCTGACGCCAATTAAAGGTCATTTACCAACTTCACAAGTGCAGTCTCAGTGCTATGATGGGGTCTAAAACCAGACTGAAGCGTTTTGCATACATTGTTTGTCTTCAGGAAAGCAGTGAGTTGCTGTGCAACAGCTTTAACTAAAACTTTTGAGAAGAATGGTAGATTCGATATGGGCCAATAGTTTTTTATATATTCTGGGTCAAGGTTTGGCTTTTTCAAGAGAGGCTTTATTACTGCCACTTTTAGTGAGTTTGGTATACATCCGGTGGATAGGGAGCCGTTTATTATGTAGGAGGGCCAAGCACAGGAAGCAGCTCTTTCAGTAGTTTAGTTGGAATAGGGTCCAGTATGCAGCTTGAAAGTTTAGAGGCCATGACTATTTTCATCAATGTGTCAAGTGATATAGTATTAAAAAACTTGAGCTTCTCCCTTGATCCTAGGTCCTGGCAGTGTTGTGCGACTCAGGACAACTGAGCTTTGGAGAAATACGCAGATTTAAAGAGGAGTCCGTAATTTGCTTTCTAATGATCATGATCTTTTCGTCAAAAAAGTTCATGAATTTATAACTGCTGAAGTGAAAGCCATCCTCTCTTGGGGAATGCTGCTTTTTAGTTAGCTTTGCGACAGTATCAAATATACATTTAGGATTGTTCTTATTGTACTCAATGGAAAAATAGGATGATCAAGCAGCAGTGAAGGCTCTTCGATACCGCACGGTACTGTCTTTCCAAGCTCGTCGGAAGACTTCCCGTTTGGTGTAGCGCCATTTCCGTTCCAATTTTCTGGAAGCTTGTTTCAGGGCTCGGGTATTTTCTGTATACCAGGGAGCTAGTTTCTTATGACAAATGTTTTTTGTTTCAGGGTATTACGCAAGGTTTAATTGAGTTCCTCAGTTAGGTGGTTTACTGATTTTTGTACTCTGACGTCCTTGGGTAGGTGGAGGGAGTCTGGAAGGGCATTTAAGAATCTTTAGGTTGGCCGAGAATTTATAGCACGGCTTTTGATGATCCTTGGTTGGGGTCTGAGCAGATTATTTGTTGCGATTGCAAACGTAATAAAATGGTGGTCCGATAGTCCAGGATTACGAGGAAAAACATTAAGATCCACAACATTTATTCCACAGGACAAAACTAGGTCCAGAGTATGACTGTAGCAGTGAGTAGGTCCGGAGACATGTTGGACAAAACCCACTGAGTTGATGATGGCTCCTAAAGCCTTTTGGTTTGGGTCTGTGGACTTTTGCATTCATCCAGCCAGTCAGTTAGTAAGACAGTCAGTCAGTCAGTCAGACAGTCAGTCAGTCAGACAGTCAGTCAGTCATTCAGACAGTCAGTCAGCAAGCCAACAAAGTCAGTCAGACAGTCAGTCAGCCTGTCCGTCAGTCATTCAGCCAGTCAGCACCACCAATGACCAGTAGAGTGAGCTAGAGGAGTAGAGCTCAGGCTACTGAACAGAACAGTAGAGGTAGCTATTGAGTAAGCATACAGAATGTTGTGACAGACAAGGGTTGAATTACACTATTTAACATACAATTACGATAATGTATAGAGGGCTGGAGCACCATTATGTCTGCTTCATCATGTCTGAAAGGACTTTTGGAGCAAGGTTTGTCAAACCTCATAAGCAAACGAACAAGAAGTGTTTTGATGTTGAACTTGTACACGATGTGCTCATAACGTGTTCTGCTCCTAATCATCTCTTTGTGTCAACGTCTTTGTCCTCTAGTTATCTAAAAAGCTCCTTTAAATCATAATTTTCGGCATAATTTGTCCCTCGTTTGATCAATGATGCAGTAGGGAGCCTTGAAGGAGAGTTGCGAGAGGGTTATTTGTCCCGGGTTAAGGGCCTTTTAACATTATCTCATAAACAATGAATACACTTACATTACAGTCCACAGATTGTTTACTAATACGCTACTACACTTCAGTATCACACTGCGTGCGTGCGTGCGTGCGTGCGTGCGTGCGTGCGTGTGGGTGGGTGTATATTGTCTGCTGTGTAAGGTGTCACAGAGAGATGCTGTCAGGGAGAGAAAGAGGAAGATGTGAGTAAAGAGTAGGAGGGCTTTAAGAATGTGTTGTGGGGGTGTAGGTGCAGTGCATCAGTCTGTGACTAACCGAGACGAAGGGGCGGAGGAGGACACACCTGCGTCAGTTTGTACCCACTAGGATATATGACAAGATTCCAGTAGATGACAAGAATTACTTGACTCCAATTGTTATACAACCAGGAGCTCTCATTGAGATGAAGACTGAAAGACAGAAGGGTTGAGAGGAACAGCGTGGGCCATATTGGTGTACCTGGGAGTGGAGGGTGATATGTGTGTGTGTGTGTGTGTGTGTGTGTGTGTGTGTGTGTGCACGTGCGTGTGTATATGTATCTGTCTGTTCGTGTGATGGTTCCAAGGCTGTGGTGAGTGAACCGTGGGCTCTAAAACAGGGTTATAGCCAAGAGTCACTTAGAGGGCAACCTCATTAATTACCCCCCTCCCTTTACCCTTTCGTCTCCCTCCTTTCTTCTATGCCACCCCCCTTCTCCTCTCTTCACTCCCTCCCCTCCTTCATTACCTCCAAGGTTAATTCAACCTTATCTCCCAATGAGCCTCACTTTTCATCCCCCCTCCCATGTCCTCCCCTCACTACCTCACCTCTCTTAGGCTCCCCCCATCCCCTATCCCCCCCTAACTACCTCATCTTTCTTGGGCTCCCCCCATCCCCTATCCCCCCCTAACTACCTCATCTTTCTTGGGCTCCCCCCATCCCCTATCCCCCCCTAACTACCTCATCTCTCTTGGGCACCCCCCATTCCATGTCCTCCTCTCATTACCTCATCTCTCTTGGGCTCTCCCATCGCCTATCCCTTATCCTCTCCTAAATACCTCATCTCTCTTGGGATCCCCCCCATCCCCTGTCCTCCCCTAACTACCTCATCTCTCTTGGGCACCCCCCATTCCATGTCCTCCTCTCACTACCTCATCTCTCTTGGGCACCCCCCATTCCATGTCCTCCTCTCACTACCTCATCTCTCTTGGGCACCCCCCATTCCATGTCCTCCTCTCACTACCTCATCTCTCTTGGGCTCTCCCATCCCCTATCCCTTATCCTTCCCTAACTACCTCATCTCTCTTGGGCACCCCCCATTCCATGTCCTCCTCTCACTACCTCATCTCTCTTGGGCTCTCCCATCCCCTATCCCTTATCCTCCCCTAAATACCTCATCTCTCTTGGGATCCCCCCATCCCCTG
Organism: Salvelinus fontinalis; assembly: GCF_029448725.1. NCBI lineage: Eukaryota > Metazoa > Chordata > Actinopteri > Salmoniformes > Salmonidae > Salvelinus > Salvelinus fontinalis. The sequence goes on along the minus strand of NC_074691.1, from coordinate 25,761,548 downwards.
TCCTCCCCTAACTACCTCACCCCTCTTGGGCTCCCCCAATCCCATGCCCTCCCCTTACTACCCCACTTCTCTTGGGCTCCCCCCTCCCCTGTACTCCCTTCTCTACCTCACCTATCTTGGGCTCCCCCATCCCCTGTCCTGTCTGCTCCTCTCTCCTCATTGCATCCACTTCTCTCCTCAATAATCCTCTTCCTTCCCTTTTCTCGCCCTGCCCTACCTTCTCCTTCCTCTCTGCCAGTATGTACACTGAGCAGACGGACATACACCAGAATAAAGATTAGATCTCCTCTGCTCCTCCTGCCCTACCCTCTGCCCTCCTTCTCTCCTTATCCCTCTCTACCAGTGCTTACCTTGAGCGAGCGAGCAGGCAGGCAGGCAGGCAGGCAGGCAGGCAGGCAGGCAGGCAGGCAGGCAGGCAGGCAGGCAGGCAGGCAGGCAGGCAGGCAGGCAGGCAGGCAGGCAGGCAGGCAGGCAGGCAGGCAGACAGACAGACAGACAGACAGACAGACAGACAGACAGACAGACAGACAGACAGACAGACAGACAGACAGACAGACAGACATGAGAGAGAGAGCTAGGTACTCCAAACTATCAGCACCTAATTCAAATGAATGGGAGAATTTCCAGCACCGACTTTACGTGATGTAGGATACTTGACAGGGATTTGGCACACAATTAACTTTGCGTGTGTCCCTCTCTTCGCTTTTGCTCACTCTCTCTTTCCTATCCCTCTCTCTGTCTCCTATACAAGGCAGGTTATTGATTTTCAACCAAACAAGTTTGATGTTTTATGAAATAACTGACACTCTCCAGTGCTCCCTCCCTATTGATTTAGTGAGAAATGATGAGTGTTCTAGTTGAACACGTTGTCAAAGCTGATTTATCTGCATTTGATGGCCTTCAAGAAAATAAAATACATTTAAATTCCTGAATTTGAATTACAATTCATCTCTTCAGTTGAAAACAAATTGACTCTAATGTTTCAAACATGATAGATTGATAACAGGGCTGTCCAGAAACAACCTCTATCCTCTACCCCTATAGCCCTAGCTCGTCGATTTGAAAGGATCAGATAGGTATGAACAATTTGGTAATAGCTCCACCTTTCCCTCTAACTGGCAAGGTGGAATTCTCACTGTATTGCTTAAACCTATCCAATCCACCTATATTAATTTCTTACTCTCCACAGCCTCTCCGTCCTCTCAGGTTTGTGTTTTATAGTTGTTTCACTTTGAGTTCCAGTTCATTGCACTGCTGAGTCCCCACAGCTTTTTTCCCTAATGCTGGAAAGAGGGAGAGGGGTTGAAGAGGTGAGAGGGGTGGAAGAGAAGGTGAGAGGGGTGAAAGAGAAGGTGAGAGGGGTGAAAGAGAGGATGAGAGGGTGGAAGAGAAGGTGAGAGGGATGGAATGGAGGGTGAGAGTGAGAGTGGTGGAAGAGAAGGTGAGAGGGGTGAAAGAGAGGATGAGAGGGTGGAAGAGAAGGTGAGAGGGGTGGAATGGAGGGTGAGAGGGGTGGAAGAGAGGGTAAGAGGGTGGAAGAGAGGGTGAGAGGGGTGGAATGGAGGGTGAGAGGGGTGGAAGGGAAGGTGAGAGGGGTGAAAGAGAAGGTGAGAGGGGTGGAAGAGTGTGATAGGGTGGAAGAGAAGGTGAGAGAGGTGGAATGGAGGGTGAGAGGGGTGGAAGGGAAGGTGAGAGGGGTGAAAGAGAAGGTGAGAGGGGTGGAAGAGTGTGAGAGGGTGGAAGAGAAGGTGAGAGAGGTGGAATGGAGGGTGAGAGGGGTGGAAGCGAGGGTATGAGAGTGAAAGAGAAGGTGAGAGGGGTGGAAGAGTGTGAGAGGGTGGAAGAGAAGGTGAGAGAGGTGGAATGGAGGGTGAGAGGGGTGGAAGAGAGGGTATGAGGGTGGAAGAGAGGGTGAGAGGGGTGGAATGGAGGGGGAGAGGGGTGGAATGGAGGGTGAGAGGGGTGGAAGAGAGGGTATGAGGGTGGAAGAGAGGGTGAGAGGGGTGGAAGGGAAGGTGAGAGGGGTGGAAGAGTGTGAGAGGGTGGAATGGAGGGTGAGAGGGTGGAAGAGGGTGAGAGGGGTGGAAGCGAGGGTGGGAGGGGTGGAAGAGTGTGAGAGGGTGGAAGAGAAGGTGAGAGAGGTGGAATGGAGGGTGAAAGGGATGGAAGGGAAGGTGAGAGGGGTGAAAGAGAAGGTGAGAGGGGTGGAAGAGTGTGAGAGGGTGGAAGAGAAGGTGAGAGAGGTGGAATGGAGGGTGAGAGGGGTGGAAGAGAGGGTATGAGGGTGGAAGAGAGGGTGAGAGGGGTGGAATGGAGGGTGAGAGGGGTGGAATGGAGGGTGATAGGGGTGGAAGAGAGGGTATGAGGGTGGAAGAGAGGGTGAGAGGGGTAGAAGAGAAGGTGAGAGGGTGGAAGACAGGGTGAGAGGGGGGAGCAGGGTCAGAGGTGTGGGAAAGGGGTAGCAAGGTGGATGGAAGAGAGAGGAACACCAGAGAGAGAGAGGGGGAAAGGGGTAGAGAGTCCACAACTCAAACCACAAATGGTTGTTGGTGCGAGGTATATATATATATATACACAGTTGAAGTTGGAAGTTTACATACACTTAGGTTGGAGTCATTAAAACTCGTTTTTCAACCACTCCACAAATTTCTTGTTAACAAACTATAGTTTTGGCAAGTCGGTTAGGGCATCTACTTTGTGCATGACACAAGTCATTTTTCCAACAATTGTTTACAGACAGATTATTTCACTTGTAATTCAATGTGTCACAATTCCAGTGGGTCAGAAGTTTACATACACTAAGTTGACTGTGCCTTTAAACAGCTTGGAAAATTCCAGAAAATGATGTCATGGCTTTAGAAGCTTCTAATAGGCTAATTGACATCATTTGAATCAATTGGAGGTGTACCTGTGGATGTATTTCAAGGCCTACCTTCAAACTCAGTGCCTCTTTGCTTGACATCATGTGAAAATCTAAAGAAATCAGTCAAGACCTCAGAAAAATATTGTAGACCTCCACAAGTCTGGTTCATCCTTGGGAGCAATTTCCAAATGCCTGAAGGTACCACGTTCATCTGTACAAACAATAGTACGCAAGTATAAACACCATGGGACCACGCAGCCGTCATACCGCTCAGGAAGGAGATGCGTTCTGTCTCATAGAGATTAACGTACTTTGGTGCGAAAAGTGCAAATCAATCCCAGAAGAACAGCAAAGGACCTTGTGAAGATGCTGGAGAAAACAGGTGCAAAAGTATCGATATCCACAGTAAAACGAGTCCTATATCGACATAACCTGAAAGGTCCCTCAGCAAGGAAGAAGCCAATGCTCCAAAACCGCCATAAAAAAAGCCAGTCTACGGTTTGCAACTGACAAAGATTGTACTTTTTGGAGAAATGTCCTCTGGTCTGATGAAACAAAAATAGAACTGTTTGGCTATAATGACCATCATTATGTTTGGAGGAAAAAGGGAGAGGCTTGCAAGCTCAAAAATACCATCCCAACCGTGAAGCACAGGGGTAGCAGCAGCATGTTGTGGGGGTCCTTTGGTGCAGGAGGGATTGGGGGACTTCACAAAATAGATGGCGTCATGAGGGAGGAAAATTATGTGGATATATTGAAGCAACATCTCAAGACATCAGTCAGGAAGTTAAAGCTTGGTCGCAAATGGGTCTTCCAAATGGACAATGACCCCAAGCATACTTCCAAAGCTGTGGCAAAATGGCTAAAGGACAACAAAGTCAAAGTATTGGAGTGGCCATCACAAAGCCCTGAGCTCAATCCTATAGAACATTTGTGGGCAGAACTGAAAAAGTGTGTGCGAGCAAGGAGGCCTACAAACCTGACTCAGTTACACCAGCTCTGTCAGGAGGTATGGGCCAAAATTCACCCAACTTATTGTGGGAAGCTTGTGGAAGGCTAATTGAAACGTTTGACCCAAGTTAAACAATTTAAAGGCAATGCTACCAAATACTAATTGAGTGTATGTAAACTTCTGACCCACTGGGAATGTGATGAAAGAAATAAAAGCTGAAATAAATCATTTTCTCTACTATTATTCTGACATTTCACATTCTTCAAATAAAGTGGTGATCCTAACTGAGCTAAGACAGGGAATTTTTACTAGGATTAAATGTCAGGAATTGTGAAAAACTGAGTTTAAATGTATTTGGCTAAGGTGTATGTTAACTTCCGACTTCAACTGATATATATATATATATATACACACACATATGTTATATGAGAAGTAGGCATTGGTCAGAAGCTGAAAAAGAGAGGAAATTCACATGAGCACCACAATGCCTATTCCACCTAAGCTCTACCAAGGCTTTCCAGCACACATCTTTGACCTACTACAGGAGCAATGTTGGTATTGGTACCGTGTGTTAGGAATAATAAATTCCCTGTAAACATAATTTTTCTTTGCCTCTGTCGTCCTTCCCCGCACCTACGATCACATCCTTTTTTCACTCCGCGGGGAGTTGAGATATAGCGGGGTGTTGCGTTCCCTCCTCCAAGAGGCGTACGTAACATACTTCATAGCCACTGTAGTAGGTCAAAGCTGTGTGCTGGAGAACCTTGGGAGAGAATAGGTGAAGTAGGCATTGTGGTGCTCCTGAATTTCCTTTCTTTTTCAGCTTCAGACTAATGCCTACTTCTCACCTAAAACATCGTTTTTTTGTTTTTAATTTCCATATTTTTTACACCGGAAGGTATATGCCACATTATTATACAACATTCTAATACAGCATAACAGCAGTAAAAGTTAAGTGAAAAAAAGGCAACAGAAATAATGTAGTTGTTAGTATTTATTTAATATTAACAGTGGATTTTCCACAGGGAAGTGAAAAACCAGAAACCCATTTAAGCCAATATAGAGTAAACTGAAAAAATATCCATGATCTCTCTTAAGATAGTCAAGCAAGCTCCTGGAAAATACACAAATAATCAACATGTACCCATTAACTATATAAAGTACGTAAAGATGTACCTTAAAGTTTACTTAAGAAAGGCCTAGTACTACATTACCTGTTAACAAAAGTGAGTTATCACTAAATATAAAATGTACAACCAAATGTACATTCATCAGAGATACTTTTTAAATACAATTCAGGGATGACCACAATTGCTCTTGACAAACTACAGGTTTATACAGACTTTTTTGTTCAAGCCCAGTTCTACCACACCTGATTCTACTATTCATGGTCTCGATGAACAGCTGAGGTCTCGATGAACAGCTGAGGTCTTGATGAACAGCTGAGGTCTCGATGAACAGCTGAGGTCTCGATGAACAGCTGAGGTCTCGAACAGCTGAGGTCTGGATGAACAGCTGAGGTCTGGATGAACAGCTGAGGTCTGGAGGAACAGCTGAGGTCTCGATGAACAGCTGAGGTCTGGATGAACAGCTGAGGTCTGGATGAACAGCTGAGGTCTGGAGGAACAGCTGAGGTCTGGAGGAACAGCTGAGGTCTGGAGGAACAGCTGAGGTCTGGATGAACAGCTGAGGTCTGGATGAACAGCTGCGGTCTCGATGAACAGCTGAGGTCTGGATGAACAGCTGAGGTCTCGATGAACAGCTGAGGTCTGGATGAACAGCTGAGGTCTGGATGAACAGCTGAGGTCTGGATGAACAGCTGAGGTCTGGATGAACAGCTGAGGTCTCGATGAACAGCTGAGGTCTCGATGAACAGCTGAGGTCTGGATGAACAGCTGAGGTCTGGATGAACAGCTGAGGTCTCGATGAACAGCTGAGGTCTGGATGAACAGCTGAGGTCTGGATGAACAGCTGAGGTCTCGATGAACAGCTGAGGTCTGGATGAACAGCTGAGGTCTGGATGAACAGCTGAGGTCTGGATGAACAGCTGAGGTCTGGAGGAACAGCTGAGGTCTCGATGAACAGCTGAGGTCTGGATGAACAGCTGAGGTCTGGATGAACAGCTGAGGTCTGGAGGAACAGCTGAGGTCTGGAGGAACAGCTGAGGTCTGGAGGAACAGCTGAGGTCTGGATGAACAGCTGAGGTCTGGATGAACAGCTGCGGTCTCGATGAACAGCTGAGGTCTGGATGAACAGCTGAGGTCTCGATGAACAGCTGAGGTCTGGATGAACAGCTGAGGTCTGGATGAACAGCTGAGGTCTCGATGAACAGCTGAGGTCTGGATGAACAGCTGAGGTCTCGATGAACAGCTGAGGTCTCGATGAACAGCTGAGGTCTCGATGAACAGCTGAGGTCTGGATGAACAGCTGAGGTCTGGATGAACAGCTGAGGTCTCGATGAACAGCTGAGGTCTGGATGAACAGCTGAGGTCTGGATGAACAGCTGAGGTCTCGATGAACAGCTGAGGTCTGGATGAACAGCTGAGGTCTGGATGAACAGCTGAGGTCTGGATGAACAGCTGAGGTCTCGATGAACAGCTGAGGTCTGGATGAACAGCTGAGGTCTGGATGAACAGCTGAGGTCTGGATGAACAGCTGAGGTCTCGATGAACAGCTGAGGTCTCGATGAACAGCTGAGGTCTCGATGAACAGCTGAGGTCTCGATGAACAGCTGAGTAGTAGAATCAGGTGTGGTGGCACTGGGCTTGAACAGAAAAACATGCAAAACCCTGTGGATCGTCAAGGGCACTGTTGGTAACTCCTGATAAAAACACTATTGATAAGTATTGATAGTGTGTCAAGTACCATGTGTACTATGTGCATTTGAATTGGTGTAAGTCGTTTGTCTGCTCCAGCTGACATTTCTCCGTGGCAGGCGCACAATCCACCACTTTACCATAACACACTGTGTCCCTGGACAGTACTGTAGGGATGCATCTCACGGATGAGGGCAACGACCTATTCCCTGAGAGTCAGCTGGTCTCTCCTCCGTTCTAGCAAGACACGCGCAGTAGTACACCGCACTCACTGCCACTTGCCTGCCACTCCACGAACCCAAAGCTTATTTTAAGAGTCACCTAATACACTGATCAAAAATATGAACCCAACTTCTAAAGTGCTGGTCCCATGTTTCATGAGCTGAAATAAAAGATCCCAGAAATGTACCATATGCACAAAAAGCTTATTTCTCTCCAATTTTGTGTACAAATTTGTTTACATCCATGTTAGATAAGATAATCCAAGATAATCCATCCACCTGACAGGTGTGGCATATCAAGAAGCTGATTAAACAGCATGATCATTACACAGGTGCAACTTGTGCTGGGGACAATAAAAGGCCACTCTAAAAATGTGCAGTTGTGTCACACAACACGATGTCTCATGTTTTGAGGGAGCATGCAATTGGCATGGTGACTGCAGGAATGTCCACCAGAGGTGTTGCCAGACAATTGAATGTTCATTTCTCTATCATAAGCAGCCTCCAACGTCATTTTAGACAATTTGGCAGTATGTCCAACTGGCCTCACAGCCGCAGACCACGTGTAACCACGCCGGCCCAGGGGGGTAGTGCTGAGGAGTATTTCTGTCTGTAATAAGGCCATTTTGTGGGGAAAACTAATTCTGATTGGCTGGGCCTGGCTCCCCAGTGGGTGTCCTCCTAGGCCCACCCATGGCAGCGCCCCTGCCCAGTCATGAGAAATCCATAGATTAAAGCCTAATTAATTTATGAATTTCTCATACGAACCGTAACTCAGCAAAATCTTTGAAATTGTTGCATGTCGTGTTTATATTTTTGTTCAGTATAAATGAAAATAAGTGTGTGTGTGTCGGAGGGGGGGAGGGGGGGGGGCTGTCAAAACTAAAAACTAAAATAATGGTCTAAATGTATCCTCCGGGAAGCCAACCCACAATCTTCAGATCCACAGGCAGAACCGGTTCTTAAAACATTGATTTCGACAGACCATTTAACTGGACTGTCTGGAAGCGTTCGTTGCAAAATTATTTTGTTAATTCACTCAGTATTGATTGAATGTTTATTTGTCTTGCTTGGTTAAAATAGAAGTAAAAAAACTTGATTTGTTGAAAACAGACTCATTCAATCATGTAGCTAACCATGTTAGCAAGCATGTGATTTTCTTTTGACTGCGCACAGCATGGCGCACAATTTAAGCAAGCAAAGAGGGGGTTCGATTCATTTGGCCCTGGGTACACCGGACTAAGGCCCGTCACAGGCAAAAGCGGGGAGGGAAGGCAGATAGAGTGTTTTTATCAAAAGCAATCATTTATGAAAACACAAATCCTTCCCCTACACATGTTTAATTACGTCACTTTTGAGCCATTTTGATTTACGTGCTTTGAGCCCACTTCACCGTCAGACATCCTTCAGCATTGTCCTTTTACAGCTTCATCAAAAGCCAAGTGGAAGAAATAGAGAGAGAAACAGACAGACAGACAGACAGACAGACGGACGGACGGACGGACAGAACGACAGAAAGAACGTTTTTACCTTATGTTGATCCTCTGGAGGCAGAGACACACAGTGCTTTGATTCCCCTCAGGGATATCTGCTTTGCACACACACCCCCAACCCCTCTCTGACTCAGGATGCAGCCATGTAAAGAGCTTACCGTGGGTAGCGGGGGATGAGCAATGCTGCTGTTGTTTCAGCTGCATTAGGAGTTTTAAGCAGCAGTGTATGTTGGTGTGTGTGTGTACGACTGTGTGTGCGCATGCCTGTGTAAAGCGGGGTGTAAGTGCAGTGCACCCAATGTCACGTTAATTGATGTGCCCTGATCAGTTCCTCCCACTGATATTGAAGCTTATCTTTTGGGAAAGAAATGGGACATAACCTAGTCTCTCTCAGTATACCTCAGCTTTCTCCTCTTCTCACATTTCAGGGTAGCTCTTTTTAATCATTCTCCATCCATTCTGGCTGTATTTGAAAGAAGTCACACCGGCAGGGGGTAGTATTAAAGAAGTCACACCGACAGGGGTTGTATTAAAGAAGTCACACCGGCAGGGGGTTGTATTAAAGAAGTCACACCGGCAGGGGGTTGTATTAAAGAAGTCACACCGGCAGGGGGTAGTATTAAAGAAGTCACACCGACAGGGGGTTGTATTAAAGAAGTCACACCGACAGGAGGTTGTATTAAAGAAGTCACACCGGCAGGGGGTTGTATTAAAGAAGTCACACCGGCAGGGGGTAGTATTAAAGAAGTCACACCGGCAGGGGGTTGTATTAAAGAAGTCACACAGGCAGGGGATTGTATTAAAGAAGTCACACCGGCAGGGGGTAGTATTAAAGAAGTCACACCGGCAGGGGGTTGTATTAAAGAAGTCACACCGGCAGGGGGTTGTATTAACGAAGTCACACCGGCAGGGGGTAGTATTAAAGAAGTCACACAAACAGGGGGTTGTATTAAAGAAGTCACACCGGCAGGGGGTTGTATTAAAGAAGTCACACCGGCAGGGGGTAGTATTAAAGAAGTCACACCGGCAGGGGGTAGTATTAAAGAAGTCACACAAACAGGGGGATGTATTAAAGAAGTCACACTGGCAGGGGGTTGTATTAAAGAAGTTACACAGGCAGGGGGTAGTATTAAAGAAGTCACACCGACAGGGGGTTGTATTAAAGAAGTCACACCGGCAGGGGGTTGTTATTAAAGAAGTCACACTGGCAGGGGGTTGTATTAAAGAAGTCACACTGGCAGGGGGTTGTTATTAAAGAAGTCACACCGACAGGGGGTTGTATTAAAGAAGTCACACTGGCAGGGGGTTGTTATTAAAGAAGTCACACCGGCAGGGGGTTGTATTAAAGAAGTCCCACCGACAGGGGGTAGTATTAAAGAAGTCACACCGGCAGGGGGTTGTATTAAAGAAGTCACACCGGCAGGGGGTAGTATTAAAGAAGTCACACCGGCAGGGGGTTGTATTAAAGAAGTCACACAAACAGGGGGTTGTATTAAAGAAGTCACACCGGCAGGGGGTTGTATTAAAGAAGTCACACCGGCAGGGGGTAGTATTAAAGAAGTCACACCGGCAGGGGGTTGTATTAAAGAAGTCACACCGACAGGGGGTAGTATTAAAGAAGTCACACCGGCAGGGGGTTGTTATTAAAGAAGTCACACCGGCAGGGGGTTGTATTAAAGAAGTCACACCGGCAGGGGGTTGTATTAAAGAAGTCACACCGGCAGGGGGTTGTATTAAAGAAGTCACACAGGCAGGGGGTAGTATTAAAGAAGTCACACCGACAGGGGGTTGTATTAAAGAAGTCACACCGGCAGGGGGTTGTTATTAAAGAAGTCACACAGGCAGGGGGTAGTATTAAAGAAGTCACACAAACAGGGGGTTGTATTAAAGAAGTCACACTGGCAGGGGGTTGTATTAAAGAAGTCACACTGGCAGGGGGTTGTATTAAAGAAGTTACACAGGCAGGGGGTAGTATTAAAGAAGTCACACCGGCAGGGGGTTGTTATTAAAGAAGTCACACTGGCAGGGGGTTGTATTAAAGAAGTCACACTGGCAGGGGGTTGTTATTAAAGAAGTCACACTGGCAGGGGGTTGTTATTAAAGAAGTCACACCGACAGGGGGTTGTATTAAAGAAGTCACACCGACAGGGGGTTGTATTAAAGAAGTCACACCGGCAGGGGGTTGTATTAAAGAAGTCACACCGACAGGGGGTTGTATTAAAGAAGTCACACCGACAGGGGGTTGTATTAAAGAAGTCACACCGACAGGGGGTAGTATTAAAGAAGTCACACCGGCAGGGGGTTGTATTAAAGAAGTCACACAGGCAGGGGGTTGTTATTAAAGAAGTCACACAGGCAGGGGGTGCTATTAAAGAAGTCACACCGACAGGGGGTAGACCTAGGCATTTACTTCTCTCTGGTTTTCATTTTATAACATCAAATGTGATACCCAGCAGCAGGTTCATGTTTATTGTCATGAGTCTTGTCCTGGAGGCAGAACTGAGTGATTTCACATTCAAAAGTCAAAATTGCAAAGTCAAAATTGTAAAAATGTGCTTTTTTGTATTAATTTAAGGTTCCACTTTTTTTTTTTTAAAGGTGCTATCTAGAACCAAAAAGGGTTATTTGGCTTTCCCCATAGGATATCTATTAAATAGATTCTTCAAATTTTGGTTACAGGTAGAACCGTTTACACAGAGGGTTTTACTTGGAATCAAAAATGGTTCTACCTGGAACCAAAAAGGGTTCTCCTATGGGGACAGCCGCAGAACCCTTTTGGAACCCTTTTTTCTAAGAGTGTAAGGTTAGGCATTAGGGTTAGCAGTGTTGTTAAGGTTAGGGTTAAGGTTAGGTTTAAAATCAGATTTTATGACTTTGTGGCTGTGCCAGCTAGTGACCACTCTGCAGAGCTGCCTCCAGAACAACATTCATGATGAAAAATGCAAACCTGCAACACAGCACCTCAATGGAATATTACTCAATGGAAAAAGTATGATTGATGTTTCCATTGATAGTACAGATATATTAATTTGAAGACAGGAGTGTATCATCATGGTTACATGTTATCCATCTACAGTGCATGGGTACGTGGTTCCTTCTATAGAAATAGAATGACTAGAATGGACCTTCCCATTCCATTATATTTCTATGGTGCCCTCCCTGTAGCTACAGTAAATTAACTGTGTGTTTACTGTCTGTTCCACAGACCATAGTTCGAGGGAACCGTCCCCCGAAGGATGCGTCCATCAATGGTCTCCTGGAGGAGTTCGACAGCATATCTGTGACACGTTCCAACTCCCTACGTAAAGAAAGCCCTACGGGCTCCCACCAGGCTGGGGCCCCCAAACCCGCCTCCCACCACCCCCACCCCAACGAGGAGAACGGCTTCAGCCACTATTACTCCCGGTACTCCTGTGACCTGGACACCTCCAGTAGGGACTTCTCTCTGGAGCCCTACAGGAAGGACAGTAAAGGCTTTGCTCCAGATGGTGACTGGGCCGTGGGGAGACACTACCGCTTCCCCAAACAGAACGGCCACCTCACCCACGCCACCCGCATCCCCTTCTACCCCGACGCCATGCCTCAGAAGGCCGATTACGCCAAGCTGCCTCCGGACTACCACACCTACCTGGAGAGCAAGGTGGCGGGGGCGCGCTCGGCCGACGAGGTGGGATCAGGGTCCGGGGTGGGCAGCGGAGGGGGGTCCGCCGGGTCCACGACAGGGGGGTACTACCGTGCGTCCGTAGGTGGCTCGTCCAGTCAGGACTACCGGGACGCATCAATGGTGGGGACGCCGTCCCGCACATCGCTGCACAGCGAGCAAATCAACTACCCGGACAGCGAGTGGAGCTACAGCGGCGTTTCCAGAGATGAGTACGAGAAGAGGCCCAAGTCGTCGTATGTGAAGCAGAACAGCCCCACGCCGGCCATCAGACAGCGCTCCAGGTCGGGGTCTGGCCTCCAGGAGCCCAACGTGCCCCACAGGGCCAGCGGCGTCTTTAAGAGTCCTCCTCAGACACACCCCTACAGCTCCTACACCTACCCACGCCTCTCAGAGACACTCACCAACTCACAGGCCATGGCCAAGGTACGTCTGGGCTGGTGTGTATATTTCCATGTGTTGGAAAATATGAATGCCAAGGTATGACACCAAGGGCAACATGTTAGTACTGTTATTTTCTACTATTATCAACATAATAAATAATCTAGTTTTGGTAATAATTTGGATCAGCTGATAAGTAATAGGCAGCATTTCCCTATGAAGTACCAACTAAACTGATAGGTTTGATTTGTTAGAATCCCCATTAGCCGACCACAATGGAGACAGCTGGTCTTACTGGGGTCCGACACATGAGACAATACAGACATTGCAGACATTGCAGACATTGCAGACATTACAGACAATACAGACATTACAGACAATACAGACAATACAGATATTACAGACATTAAAGACATTACAGACATTGCAGACATTGCAGACATTGCAGACAATACAGACAATACAGACAATACAGACAATACAGATATTACAGACATTACAGACATTACAGACATTACAGACATTACAGGCACAGACATTACAGGCACAGACATTACAGACATTACAGGAGTTCCATGCACTCATGTCTCTGTATAATAATGTAGGTTTCCTATCATTTGTTCTGGACATGGGGACTGTGAAAAGACACCTCGTGGTATGTCTGGTGGGGTAAGTGTGTGTGGCAGTGCTGTGTGTAAGTTCCAACACATTTCTCTCTCCTCTATCTGTGTGATGGATCTAGTGTCAGTAGTTAATCTACTGTTCCCCAGCGGAGGAAGGCTCTGCTAAGACACAGAATTACCTTTATGGGATCCACACTAGATTCAATTAACTCTACACGCTACGATAACACAGTTCAGAGGAGGGGGAAAGGGGAGGCAGAGTGAAGGAGGGGGGGGGGGGGGGTGTTGGCAGAGGGAAGGAGGGGGAGAAATGGAGGAGAGGAGGGAAGGAGGGGGGACAGAGGGAAGGAGGGGGGCCGGGGGAAGGAGGGGGGCCGGGGGAAGGAGGGGGGCAGAGGGAAGGAAGGGGGCAGGGGGGAGGAGGGGGAGAAATGGAGGAGAGGAGGGAAGGAGGGGGGACAGAGGGAAGGAGGGGGGCAGAGGGAAGGAGGGGGGCAGAGGGAAGGAGGGGGGCAGGGGGGAGGAGGGGGAGAAATGGAGGAGGGGGGGCAGAGGGAAGGAGGGGGGCAGGGGGAAGGAGGGGGGCAGTGGGAAGGAGGGGGGCAGAGGGAAGGAGGGGGAGAAATGGAGGAGGGGGGGGCAGAGGGAAGGAGGGGGGGCAGAGAGAAGGAGGGGGGCAGAAGGAAGGAGGGGGGCAGAAGGAAGGAGGGGGAGAAATGGAGGAGGGAGGGCAGAGGGAAGGAGGGGGGCAGAGAGATGGAGGGGGAGAAATGGAGGAGGGAGGGCAGAGGGAAGGAGGGGGGGCAGAGAGAAGGAGGGGGAGAAATGGAGGAGGGAGGGCAGAGGGAAGGAGGGGGGGCAGAGAGAAGGAGGGGGAGAAATGGAGGAGGGGGGGCAGAGGGAAGGAGGGGGGGCAGAGAGAAGGAGGGGGAGAAATGGAGGAGGGGGGGCAGAGGGAAGGAGGGGGGGCAGAGAGAAGGAGGGGGAGAAATGGAGGAGGGGGGGCAGAGGGAAGGAGGGAGGCAGAGGAAGAAGAGATAAACTGTCCATCAGTCTGATACCACAGTTCAGCTGACAGTGAGGGATGGGGAGGACAGAGGAAGAGAGGTAGGGAGGGAGAGAGTGGGACTGGGATAGTTTTTCATTTGACGTCCCAATTTCATGGCACAGGGTGTATGAGTTTATATATAAAATGATGCAATATTCAAGACTTTGTGCTTTTCAGATAAAATTATTCAACAGAATTCTTGCCACCAACAAAATGTTGAATATTTGGGGCATACAATCATGGCAGCTCTGCATATTTTGTTGAGAGGATACAGAATCAATAGACCATTTGGTTCTGGTATTGCCCTCAAGTAGCCTGTTTCTGGTCTCAGGTTCCGGAATGGCTGAAAAAGTATAACATTCATCTAAAATTTACCATAGAAGTAGCATGGTTGGAAGATTTGGAGCGACCTGGTCAGTAAATTACTAATATACTAATACTCTTAGTACAATTTTTATCTGCAACTCACAATCTGTGGATTCTATTTGATTAGATAGATTAAAATTGTATGTTAAACATCACAGCATAGTTGAAAGATATATGTTGTGTAGAAATCCGAAGAGGGTGGCCAGCAGAGATAGGCGGGATGGGCTGAGGGAAGCTGAGGGTTGGGATGTGGAACTGGAGTCAAGTGGGAGTGGAGTTGCTGGGCAGGGGATGGAATGACGGTCAAAGAAAAGTCAAAAATGAAGTCCAAATAACCCCCCCAAAAAGTTAGTTTGAATGAGGTTTTTTCAGGTGGTTGCGGGGCAGCTCTCGGGGAACTGTTCGGGGGTCTTGGAGGGTTGGTGGTCTGGCGGTTGGGATCTTGGGCCGGTGGCGAGAGAAGTCTTCTTTTGAGCTCCTTACTCTTTGACTTGTGAACTACAGATATACTGCAGACAAATGTTCCTATAGAAGAGCTGCATGGAGGGGAATTATAATCAGCAGCGTATTCTGTTTCTAAGTCAACGGAAAACAATGGGGTTCATTCATTTATTTAGTGTTCTAGAAGAAAAGACAAAGTCCTGATAACATCTAGAGAGCATGCTTGTATGTGTGAAGCGTACGAGGCCCAAGCAAATACCGCTCTGCAACTGCAAAGCAGTGCAACAGTGGAGTGGCACAGTACATATGGAGATGTGTAAAAGTGACTTTCAGGCCTAGACCCAATGGAGATGCCATAATAATCCACATTCTACAGCAACGTTCTTCACTTCTCCAAGTCCTGGTCCTGGAGAGCTGCAGTAATGTAGGTATGCAGGGCTTTGCTCCAAACCAGCACTAACACAACTCTTTCAGCAAATGTTTGAGTTTTTTATTACTCTGTTAAATTAGGTTTGTTAGTGCTGGGCTGAAGCAAAAGTGTGCACACCGTCGCTCTCCAAGCGCAGGATGCAATAACACTGTTAGAGTACGTGTGTCATGGGTGGACTGACGTTTCAGGAAAATTACATATAGGCTGGTCCATTTTCATCCCAGTGGGCCTGTTTAACTTGTTTCGGGGTTTTTTGCTCAAAATGATCATTATCTCGCTAATAATGGGGCCTCGAGGGAAGAAATGAAACAGTATATTAAAAATGCCAGGGCCGATTTTTGATCCCAGTTTATGTATCCTTTGTTGACCCTGCCGGACAAACGCCTGTGTGATAATCTGAAGGTGAATGACAGGCTTACATCCCAGTGCTGAAACAATGACCTTTCATTGAACTGTGCAGAGCAGAAGGATCAGGCAAATGTCTCAGTCACGACTCTCCCCCTCCTCCTTCTGTGTAGAGACTATATTCTGCACCTACGGTATTAATTACACCAGCGACTAGCCAATTATGCACAAATATAGGAACTAGTTATTTATCTATATATTCATCCTTCTAATACCTTTGCTGAACGATGTAGCACGAACAGAAAGTTACAACAAGATGTATTACACTGATGTATACATACATTTGTGCTCTGTGTCCGCTGAGGAGAGGAGACTTGCTGTAGTAGACTGTACATCTGGTGTTACAGTAGTACTGTATATGCTGATGCAAACCCCAGGATGCCCTTATGAAATCCACTTAACCTCCAATGCCTCAGTAAACACGCCGTCTGGGAAAATATTGCACACACAAGTAGAACCAGAAACAGTCATTTACAATGTGTTTTTTTTTTACAAATAACTTGGCTGTGATTGGGCAAGACAGGTTCTATATCTGGTCACACTTTATACACATAATCGTCCTATAATTTAAACAAAATTCACTACATGACTCACTATTTAGTTCCATCTGAAGAAGCAGGAGATCATCGAGGGGTATGTGAAAAACAGTCACAGGATATGTGTCGTGATGCGTGTAGATTACTAACATCGGTAGAAAAAAGATATAAAAACTAAAGCGTGTTGTAAGTGATCTGGAAGCTTAAGAAGCAGCATTCTCCCTGCCTCTTGGACCTTGTAATAAACCCACCTCTCTTCTCTCTCCCTGCCTCTTGGACCTTGTAATAAATCCACCTCTCTTCTCCCTTCCTGCCTCTTGGACCTTGTAATAAACCCACCTCTCTTCTCCCTTCCTGCCTCTTGGACCTTGTAATAAACCCACCTCTCTTCTCTCTCCCTGCCTCTTGGACCTTGAATAAACCCACCTCTCTTCTCTCTTACTGCCTCTTGGACCTTGAATAAACCCACCTCTCTTCTCTCTCCCTGCCTCTTGGACCTTGTAATAAACCCACCTCTCTTCTCTCTTCCTGCCTCTTGGACCTTGTAATAAACCCACCACTCTTCTCTCTCCCTGCCTCTTGGACCTTGTAATAAACCCACCTCTCTTCTCTCTCCCTGCCTCTTGGACCTTGTAATAAACCCACCTCTCTTCTCTCTCCCTGCCTCTTGGACCTTGTAATAAACCCACCTTTCTTCTCTCTTCCTGCCTCTTGGACCTTGTAATAAACCCACCTCTCTTCTCTCTCCCTGCCTCTTGAACCTTGTAATAAACCCACCTCTCTTCTCTCTTCCTGCCTCTTGGACCTTGTAATAAACCCCCCTCTCTTCTCTCTTCCTGCCTCTTGGACCTTGTAATAAACCCCCCTCTCTTCCTGCCTCTTGGACCTTGTAATTAACCCACCTCTCTTCTCTCTCCCTGCCTCTCTTCTCTCTCCCTGCCTCTCTTCCTGCCTCTCTTCTCTCTTCCTGCCTCTTCTCCCTCCCTCCCTCCCTCTCTTCTCTCTCCCTGCCTCTCTTCTCTCTCACTGCCTCTCTTCTCTCTCCCTCCCTGTCTTCTCTCTCCCTGCCTCTCTTCTCTCTCCCTGCCCCTCTTCTCTCTCCCTGCCCCTCTTCTCTCTCCCTGCCCCTCTTCTCTCTCCCTGCCTCTCTTCTCTCCCCCTCCTTGTCTTCTCTCTCCCTGCCTGTCTTCTCTCTTCCTGCCTCTCTTCTCTCTTCCTCTCTCTTCTCCCTCCCTCCGTCTTCTCTTTCCCTCCCTCCCTCTCTTCTCTCTCACTGCCTCTCTTCTCTCTCACTGCCTCTTCCTCCCTCCCTTCTCTCTCCCTTCCTCCCTCTCCCTCCCTCTCTTCTTTCACCCCCCCTCTTCTCTCTCCCTCCCTCCCTGCCTCTCTCCCTCCCTCCCTGCCTCTCTTCTCTCTCACTGCCTCTCTTCTCTCTCACTGCCTCTCTTCTCTCTCACTGCCTCTTCCTCCCTCTCTTCTCTCTCCCTTCCTCTCTTCTCTCTCCCTCCCCCTCTTCTCTCTCCCTCCCCCTCTTCTCTTTCCCTCCCACCTTCTCTCTCCCTTCCTCCCTCTCCCTCCCTCTCTTCTTTCTCCCTCCCCCCCTTCTCTCTCCCTCCCTCCCTCCCTCCCTCCCTTTCTTCTCTCTCACTGCCTCTCTTCTCTCTCACTGCCTCTTCCTCCCTCTCTTCTCTCTCCCTTCCTCTCTTCTCTCTCCCTCCCCCTCTTCTCTCTCCCTCCCCCTCTTCTCTCTCCCTCCCACCCTTCTCTCTCCCTTCCTCCCTCTCCCTCCCTCTCTTCTTTCTCCCTCCCCCTCTTCTTTCTCCCTCCCCCCCTTCTCTCTCCCTCCCTCCCTCCCTCCCTCCCTCCCTCCCTTTCTTCTCTCTCACTGCCTCTCTTCTCTCTCACTGCCTCTTCCTCCCTCTCTTCTCTCTCCCTCCCACCCTTCTCTCTCCCTTTCTCCCTCTCCCTCCCCCTCTTCTTTCTCCCTCCCCTCCCTGCATCTCTTCTCTCTTCCTGCCTCTCTTCTCTCTCCCCGCCTCTCTTCTCTCTCCCTGCCTCTCCTCTCTCTCCCTTCTTCCCTCCCTCTCCTCTCTCCCTTCCTCCCTCTCCTCCCTCCCTCTCTCCCTCCCTCTCTTCTCTCTCCCCCCTCTCCTCTCTCTCCCTGCTTCTCTTCTCTCTCCCCGCCTCTCTTCTCTCTCCCTCCATCACTTCTCTCTCCCTCCCTGTCTTCTCTCTCCCTGCTTCTCTTCTCTCTCCCTGCCTCTCTTCTCTCCCAGCCTCTCTTCTCTCTCCCTCCCCCTCTTCTTTCTCCCTCCCGCTCTTCGTCCCTCTCTCTCTTCTCTCTCCCTGCATCTCTTCTCTCTCCCTCCCTCTCCCTGCATCTCTTCTCTCTCCCTCCCCCTCTTCTCTCTCTCTCCCTCCCCCTCTCCTCCTCTCTCTCCCTGCCTCTCTTCTCTCTCTGCCTCTCTTCTCTCTCACTGCCTCTTCCTCCCTCTCTTCTCTCTCCCTCCCTCTCCCTGCCTCTCTTCTCTCCCTGCCTCTCCCTGCATCTCTTCTCTCTTCCTGTCTATCTTCTCTCTCCCTGCTTCTCTTCTCTCTCCCTGCCTCTCTTCTCTCTCCCTGCCACTCTTCTCTCTCCCTTCCTCCCTCTTCTCTCTCCCTGCCGCTCTTCCTCCCTCTCTCTCTTCTCTCACCCTGCCTCTTCTCTCTCCCTGTCTCTTCCTCCCTCTCTTCTCTCTCCCTCCCTCTCCCTGCATCTCTTCTCTCTCCCTCCCTCTCCCTGCATCTCTTCTCTCTCCCTCCCCCTCTTCTCTCTCTCTCCCTCCCTCTCTCTCCCTCCCTCCCTCTCTTCTCTCTCCCTGCCTCCCTCTCTTCTCTCTCCCTCCATCTCCCTCTCTTCTCTTTCCCTGCCTCTCTTCTCTCTCCCTGCCTCTCTTCTCTCTCACTGCCTCTTCCTCCCTCTCTTCTCTCTCCCTCCCTCTCCCTGCCTCTCTTCTCTCTCCCTCCCTCTCTTCTTTCTCCCTCCCCCTCCTCTCTCTCCCTCCCCGTTTCTCTCTCCCTCCCCCCTCTCTATCCCTCTCTCCCTCTCCCTGCCTCTCTTCTCCCCCCTCTCCCTCCCTCTTCTCCCCCTCTCTATCCCTCTCTCCCTCTCCCTGCCTCTCTTCACCCCCCCCTCTCCCCCCCCCCCCCCCCCCCCCCCTCTATCCCTCTCCCTTGTCTTTTTCTCTTTGAATTCAGTCATTGAACAAAATCCCCCTTTATGTTGTGAGCCAGTGGGGGTATAACAGTAGACAGCACGGGGACTTACACACACCACTCCTCCTCCTCCTCCTCCTCCGTAGCAGCAGCAGCAGCAGCAGCAGTGACAAATTGATGCTGCAGCACTTTCTCCTTTCTGCAGCCTCCGCATAAAAACGGCCCAACGATGTTCCAGCGCAGAATTCAATTTCCCAGTTCAGTTGGGTTGTTGATTACCTTGCCAAATTCAGATGAATACGCATTTAACTAACATGGATCAGGAGACCCTTGGCTGACAGCCAGCCGCCGGGGCCCACCAATGAGAGGGTGTCTGGAGAGTAGTCCATCCCTCCTGCAGACAATAAGGTGCACCGCCCTCCTCACAGTCATTGATTAAACAAGTCCACGCCGCATCATTATACCTCCATCTACCCAGCCCTCCTCCTACTCTGTGTGTGTGTGTAGGTGGAGGAGTGTGTGTGTGTAGGTGGAGGAGTGTGTGTAGTGTAGGTGGAGGAGTGTGTGTAGGTGGAGGAGTGTGTGTAGTGTAGGTGGAGGAGTGTGTGTAGGTGGAGGAGAGTGTGTGTGTAGGTGGAGGAGTGTGTGTAGGTGGAGGAGAGTGTGTAGGTGGAGGAGAGTGTGTGTGTATGTGTGTGTGTAGGTGGAGGAGTGTGTGTACGTGGAGGAGTGTGTGTGTGTGTCAGAGAGATTCTACATTTCAATGTTTCCCTCCTCCACCACTGGGAGTGTGTGTTCAGGGGGGGAGTGTGTGTTCAGGGGGGGGAGTGTGTGTTCAGGGGGGGGAGTGTGTGTTCAGGGGGAGTGTGTGCTTGCGGGAAGTGTATGTGTTTGCTGGGAGTGTGTGTTCAGGGGGGGAGTGTATGTTCGGGGGGAGAGTGTGTTCGGGGGGGGAGTGTGTGTTCAGGGGGGGAGTGTGTTCAGGGGGGAGTGTGTGTTCAGGGGGGGAGTGTGTTCAGGGGGGAGTGTGTGTTCAGGGGGGGAGTGTGTGTTCAGGGGGGGGAGTGTGTGTTCAGGGGGGGGGTGTGTTCAGGGGGGGAGTGTGTGTTCAGGGGGGAGTGTGTGTTCAGGGGGGGAGTGTGTGTTCAGGGGGGAGTGTGTGTTCAGGGGGGGAGTGTGTGTTCAGGGGGAGTGTGTGCTTGCGGGAAGTGTACATGTTCGCTGGGAGTGTGTGTTCAGGGGGGGAGTGTGTGTTCAGGGGGGGAGTGTGTGTTCAGGGGGGGAGTGTGTGTTCAGGGGGGGAGTGTGTGTTCAGGGGGGGAGTGTGTGTTCAGGGGGGAGTGTGTGTTCAGGGGGGAGTGTGTGTTCAGGGGGGGAGTGTGTGTTCAGGGGGAGTGTGTGCTTGCGGGAAGTGAACGTGTTCGCTGGGAGTGTGTGTTCAGGGGGGAGTGTGTGTTCAGGGGGGAGTGTGTGTTCAGGGGGGAGTGTGTGTTCAGGGGGGGAGTGTGTGTTCAGGGGGGGAGTGTGTGTTCAGGGGGGAGTGTGTGTTCAGGGGGGGAGTGTGTGTTCAGGGGGAGTGTGTGCTTGCAGGAAGTGTACGTGTTCGCTGGGAGTGTGTGTTCAGGGGGGAGTGTGTGTTCAGGGGGGAGTGTGTGTTCAGGGGGGGAGTGTGTGTTCAGGGGGAGTGTGTGCTTGCAGGAAGTGTACGTGTTCGCTGGGAGTGTGTGTTCAGGGGGGAGTGTGTGTTCAGGGGGGAGTGTGTGTTCAGGGGGGAAATGTGTGTGTTCAGGGGGAGTGTGTGCTTGCGGGAAGTGTACGTGTTCGCTGGGAGCGTGTGTTCAGGGGGGGAGTGTGTGCTTGCGGGAAGTGTACGTGTTCGCTGGGAGTGTGTGTTCGGGGGGAGTGGTGGAGGTAATTTAATTGACTCTGACAGTCAGAGCATCATCTCCTCAGTGCTGGAGGCAGCTTGTCTTCACTAGATAGAGTATTAGTCTAGATATTATATATCTCAGCCCTGTACGACCAGGGACGGTTCATAGCTATAATTCAGTCTACTTTAAAACAGCTGGTTTTCTGAGCAATCTTTCTAATTATTAGAACATGTAAACAGCTGACTCAGCGTTCCAGACTGAAAGTATGCACCTTGTAAATAGTTTTCACATACACACTTTATATGTCAAAACTTAGAATCAAATAGTCTTCGCAAAAATAATGGAGTTTGCCCTGAAAAAGTTTTGCACTTAAATACAAATTTTGAGCCGGCTGTCATCTTATGAGCTTATTAAAGTATTATTTTAATATTAGCTGATCTAGCTTAAATAGCTTATGTTTTCAGGGTATTAGCTGTCTTTCTAACACTGTCTATGTCTGTCTTCCATCTCTCGCAGGGTGATTACGACCGGCAGTCACGGGACGGGAGTCCCCAGGTCCCAGGGTCTGACACGTACCCCCGCGGGCCCCTCAAACTACCTCAGAGTCACAACAAGCCCTCTGGCTACCCCCCCGGACACCTCCAGTACCCCCCTGTGTTCCACCACTACAAACCCTCCCCCTACCACCACCCACCCTCACAGCCCAGCCCGCCATACACCCCACAGGTGGGTCTACCTTGTGCGTACCTGTGTGTGTGTGCATGTGATTGTGCATATTTGCATGCGTATGTGTGTCCTAAGATAGGATTATATCTTGTTCATGACCTAAAAATATTATGATCTACAATTACATATGACTCCCAGAGAAACAGGTGTAACTGCAAAGATCACCACCGACAGTGCAGTAGAGTCATTAACCGGATCTCTCCCCCCTCCCTCCTACAGGGGGCATATTCCCAGCCATCGTCCCTCTACATTCCCCTGGGGGCTTACCCCCCTCCTTCCTGGGGCTCCAGTTCAGACACCCAGCCATCCAGGGTCTCCCACGAACAGTTCAGGGCCGCCCTGCAGCTCGTCGTCAACCCAGGTAATCACAGAGAAGCCTAAGAAAGAAACACAAGTACAACCCAAATCAGTTAAAATATACAGTAAGTTCTTCCACTAGTTTGTAGATAATGAACAGAAGCTTCATAGATATCTTTCTGGGGGCAGCAAACATTGATCAGCCTCTGATCTGTCCATCTTTGACCCCAGGTGACCCCAGGGAGTACTTGGACAGTTTCATAAAAATTGGCGAGGGCTCGACGGGCATTGTGTGCATTGCCAGCGAGAAGCACAGTGGCAAGCAGGTGGCAGTCAAGAAGATGGACTTGAGGAAACAGCAGAGGAGAGAACTGCTCTTCAACGAGGTGAGAAGTCAAGGGTTAGGGGTTAGGGGTCATGGGTTTGTCTCTGTGGAGACCAAACCATTTTGGTACTGTATTTTTTTACTTTAATAGACAAAGATTTAGGTAAGATAGTGTAAGCCTACACATTTAATTAGTCAACATTTCAATTAGACGTGCCAGAGTAAAACTATAAAGCTAGTTTTTAGCCCCCAGATTAGGCTACCTCACAGAAGAGGCTTTTCTGGTCCTCAGATGTGTTGATCAGAGCAGTGTGTTAGTGAACCTGATTTAGATGTTGCCAAGGCAACAAGCTGACATTATTTTGGTTTGGAAAGGAGTATGCCAAGCCTTTTAGCTCTACTCTACTGTACCATTGCTGCCTGCTATGTAGCAACACTGTGGAGCTGTTACTACTCAGTAGTCAGACACAGTATTTTTGTTATGAAGCCAGTGAGGGAAGACTTTGTTTGAATGAAGTGGGTTGAATGACTGTATGTTAACAAGGTGTTGACATCGAACCAAAACATGAAGTATCTTGTCCTTACACATTTACGCACCCACATCAATGATTAGTAATAGTGTGTGTGTGTGTGTGTGTGTGTGTGTGTGTGTGTGTGTGTGTGTGTGTGTGTGTGTGTGTGTGTGTGTGTGTGTGTGTGTGTGTGTGTGTGTGTGTGTGTGTGTGTGTGTGTGTGTGTATTATGAAGCTTGAGGTTATCTTTTAGCACCCCAATCTAATAATCCCTTTTCATTAAGCTTCTAAAAAGATTGCAGAGGCATTTATTTATTTCATTTGTGACATAGGCTACCTGCTATTCTATAAAATAACTTTTCAATGAATTCCATCATTCATTTTCATCGTATATTGCAGACATTGAAATGTAAATTCAACCAAGATCTGATGTTAGGAGTAAAATTTAACCAATAGAAAATACATATACATTTTTAAGTAAAGAATGCGCTTACAAATACCCTCAAATAAGATGCCATTATTTACAGTACTATCCTCATTTATTCAAATGTAATCTTCAATCAAATTTTTGGGAGTAGCTTATTGCAAAAATAACAACTTTGATCTGTGTCCAGTACTTATGGAGGGCACTGTAGCCTACATCAGGAGAATCATTTCGCTTGCAGGCTTCATCAGTGGCCAGTTACCAATCCATCAATAGATGGGAAGATAACTTGGTAAAACTGAACACGAAGGCTAGGCAAACTGGGCTTTTGTTAGCTAGTTAGCTTAGCCGGGGACGCCCACTACCTAGCTTTCTTCAATTTCATTCTAACATGCATGGCTGTATTTTTATTAACTTTGTCAATGCCTATTGTTTCCAGAAATGATACACGTTGTTATTTCTTAACACTGTAATATAATGTCACCATCTGATAGTTAGCTACAAATGTAGGATGAAAATCTATGCTAGTTACGTTAGTTAAACACCTGTATGGAGGAATGAAACTTGCCTTTTTAACTGTCAAATATTGATGTGATGTAGACATAAAGAATAGACTTACCTTCATGTAGATGTTTGAAGTTTTTCTCTAGGACATCAGGCAGGCAATGTACACCAGTGTGAAACTAGCAGGTTTGAGCTAGCTTATCAGAGCTACTCCTAGGTAAAATGGTGGACCATTTGCGACGCGATTTGAGCTAGAATTCCTATCTACTTGAGGATGACATCTTCACTGGTATGGACACCATTAATCGTCCAAACTGTTTAAGTATTTGAATGTTGTATATTTCACTGTTCTACCCAGGCCCAGTTTCATTGCATGATTCATAATCATGTCCACTCAGTAAAAAGATCTGCCAATCACACCCTATTCTGGAGGGTTGCTGGCTGACATGTTCAATTGATTGGCTGTTGTTGATTGTTTGGTACTCAGGTAGAGGGAGGCTGTGTAGAGCAGGTATCCATGCTGTCTGTTTCCTTTAACGTTTTTTTATTGCATTTTAAAACCTTTTAGTATTGTCTACTTTTAGCACACTTTTTACCCCTGTTAAAAAATATATAATATTTACCTCTTAAATAAATATCCTTATTTTTGGGAAACTTCTGTTGCACAGCTAGGTCCGTTTTGTCACTATTGATATATTGTCTGCCTATGATGTAACCTGTGTTTGTTGTTTTGTTTCTAGGTGGTGATCATGAGGGACTATCACCATGAGAACGTGGTTGATATGTACAACAGCTACCTGGTCGGAGACGAGCTCTGGGTCGTTATGGAGTTCCTGGAGGGCGGGGCCCTGACGGACATTGTCACTCACACGAGGTAACCAATGATCTGCCACTAAAGTCCATTTACCTCTCTCGCAATGACTACCTAAGCATTAGCTAACATGAGTCTTCTATTCACTGTTTGAAAAAATAGCATTTGAATCATTGTCCCACTAATTCATCTCGGGAAGTGAATAACCAAAGCAGATCCACAACAACATTTCTCAACAACCCCCATCAGATCTGGTTTCATGGGATTTAGTTATTCATCTCAAACTTTTATCTCTCTCTCTCCTCTGTTGTTTTATTGTCTTCTTCTCAACGCCTCGTCGTTTCGATTAGCACACGGTGTGTCCTTGGTCTTTTAATTATAGTAATTTGTGTGGTGTGTGTCAGGGCGTGTGTCAGGGCGTGTTGCAGGGCGTGTTGCAGGGCGTGTGTCAGGGCGTGTGTCAGGGCGTGTGTCAGGGCATGTGTCAACATTGTGTGTTGTGTGTCAGGGCGTGTGTCAGGGCGTGTTTCAGGGCATGTTTCAGGGCGTGTGTCAAGGCGTGTTTCAGGGCGTATTTCAGGGCGTGTTTCAGGGCGTGTGTCAGGGCGTGTTTCAGGGCGTGTGTCAACATTGTGTGGTGTGTGTCAGGGCGTGTTTCAGGGCGTGCGTCAGGGCGTGCTTCAGGGCGTGCGTCAGGGCGTGTTTCAGGGCGTGTGTCAGGGCGTGTTTCAGGGCGTGTTTCAGGGCGTGTGTCAGGGCGTGTGTCAGGGCGTGTTTCAGGGCGTGTGTCAGGGCGTGTTTCAGGGCGTGCGTCAGGGCTTGTTTCAGGGCGTGTTTCAGGGCGTGTTTCAGGGAGTGTTTCAGGGCGTGTTTCAGGGAGTGTTTCAGGGCGTGTTTCAGGGAGTGTTTCAGGGCGTGTTTCAGGGAGTGTTTCAGGGCGTGTTTCAGGGAGTGTTTCAGGACGTGTTTCAGGGCGTGTTTCAGGGAGTGTTTCAGGGCGTGTTTCAGGGAGTGTTTCAGGGCGTGTTTCAGGGAGTGTTTCAGGGCGTGTTTCAGGGCGTGCTTCAGGGCGTTTCAGGGAGTGTTTCAGGGCGTGTTTCAGGGCGTGTTTCAGGGCGTGATTCAGGGCGTGATTCAGGGTGTGTTTCAGGGCAGGTTTCAGGGAGTGATTCAGGGTGTGTTTCAGGGCGTGTGTCATGGCGTGTGTCAATATTGTGTGGTGTGTGTCAGGGCGTGTTTCCGGGTGTGTGTCAGGGCGTGTTTCAGGGCGTGTTTCAGGGCGTGCTTCAGGGCGTGATTCAGGGAGTGTTTCAGGGAGTGTTTCAGGGAGTGTTTCAGGGAGTGTTTCAGGGAGTGTTTCAGGGCATGTGTCAGGGCGTGTTTCAGGCCGTGTGTCAGGGCGTGTTTCAGGGCGTGATTCAGGGTGTGTTTCAGGGCGTGCTTCAGGGATTGTTTCAGGGAGTGTTTCAGGGCGTGATTCAGGGTGTGTGTCAGGGCGTGTGTCGGGGCGTGTTTCAGGGTGTGTGTAAGTTTTGTGTGGCGCCGTGTCGGGTGATAATAACACGGGCGTGTCAGGGCGTGAAGTCATGTCGGCGTGAAGTGTCGGCGTGAAGTCATGAGATGTAGAGAAAAGTCCACACTTTTGCATTCTGAATATATTCAATATATACAAATCCTCATATATTATTTACCCAGAGGGGGATTAGTAATTAGACATGGTAGTTCATGTATAATAACACGGATGTAGCCTACTGTTTATGACACTACTTCAAAGAGACACATTCATTTGTGTCATTAAAATAATGCATATCCATCAGCGGCCTGTCAGCAACAGGTTTCAGTTATATAATTCACGTGTTGGCTCAGGTGAATTATACCAATCTATTTCAGTCGGCTCTTTTGTTGCCTAAATTACTGTTCAATGTGGAGAGCTGAATAGAACACACACACACACACACACACACACACACACACACACACACACACACACACACACACACACACACACACACACACACACACACACACACACACACACACACACACACACACAGTCCCACTGCAGGTGAGTACCTCCCTGAATATTCCCCCCCCCCCTCCCCACCGCTCCCCCTTGGTGTCTGCCAAAACACACAGTGTACCAGTTCCAGATTGGCCTCTCTTTGTGTGTCGTGTTCATGTTCCTATGCCATTTCAATTAGCTACAAATTTAAATTATCCTCAGGAGGCTGTATAGTGGCTAGCCTGTACTTTACCCAGACTCAGCTGATGAAACTACAGGATGTGTGTGTGTGTGTGGGGGGGTATGCGTGTGATGCCCTTGGCATCTTTCACAGCCTCATTAAACAAAACACTTTCTTTTTTATTCTCTGTTTGAAATCATTTACTATCGTGATAATCATTTGTTTTGGGCGTGTGTCTGTGTGTGTTTGTAGACGTGTGTATGTTTGTGGACGTGTTTGTGTGTATGGATGTGTTTGTGTAAGTGTGTGTTTGTGGATGTGTTTGTGTTTGTGTGTATGTGTGTGTGGGAAGCATTCAATCTCCTTTGTCTACACATCAACCTCCCATTATCTAGATTGTTTTTCCATTCCCTAAAGCCTCATTTATCTTTTGTAATTCTAAATGCATATATGTGTGACAATAAAACCTTGTGCGATCTACCATGAGAGGGGGGTGTGTGTGTGTGTGTGTGTGTGTGTGTGTGTGTGTGTGTGTGTGTGTGTGTGTGTGTGTGTGTGTGTGTGTGTGTGTGTGTGTGTGTGTGTGTGCGTGCGTGCGTGCGTGCGTGTGTGTGTGTGTGTGAGATGGAGGAGGTTCACACCAGCTGGAGCTTCATGTTAATGTTCTGTGGAGTCCAGCCAGATGTTAAGTTTACCCCCCAGCCCATATGGGACCACACACACACACACACACACACACACACACACACACACACACACACACACACACACACACACACACACACACACACACACACACACACACACACACACACAGAGAAAACACTACACGGTTATCGGCATGAATTCCATGCTCCTATGGTGTTCCAATCATCCAAGTATAATTTGCTTTTTCATAGGAACATTGAGGAGAAACACAATTGCAATAGTGTGTGTGTGTGTGTGTGTCGTCTCCTACCGCCATCCTAACCCGTGTGTGTGTGTGTGTGTCGTCTCCTACCGCCATCCTAATCCGTGTGTGTGTGTGTGTGTCGTCTCCTACCGCCATCCTAACCCGTGTGTGTGTGTGTGTGTCGTCTCCTACCGCCATCCTAATCCGTGTGTGTGTGTGTGTGTCGTCTCCTACCGCCATCCTAACCCGTGTGTGTGTGTGTGTCGTCTCCTACCGCCATCCTAACCCGTGTGTGTGTGTGTGTGTGTCGTCTCCTACCGCCATCCTAACCCGTGTGTGTGTGTGTGTCGTCTCCTACCGCCATCCTAACCCGTGTGTGTGTGTGTGTGTCGTCTCCTACCGCCATCCTAATCCGTGTGTGTGTGTGTGTGTCGTCTCCTACCGCCATCCTAACCCGTGTGTGTGTGTGTGTGTCGTCTCCTACCGCCATCCTAATCCGTGTGTGTGTGTGTGTCGTCTCCTACCGCCATCCTAACCCGTGTGTGTGTGTGTGTGTGTCGTCTCCTACCGCCATCCTAACCCGTGTGTGTGTGTGTGTCGTCTCCTACCGCCATCCTAACCCGTGTGTGTGTGTGTGTGTCGTCTCCTACCGCCATCCTAATCCGTGTGTGTGTGTGTGTGTGTCGTCTCCTACCGCCATCCTAACCCGTGTGTGTGTGTGTGTGTCGTCTCCTACCGCCATCCTAATCCGTGTGTGTGTGTGTGTCGTCTCCTACCGCCATCCTAACCCGTGTGTGTGTGTGTGTCATCTCCTACCGCCATCCTAACCCGTGTGTGTGTGTGTGTGTCGTCTCCTACCGCCATCCTAACCTGTGTGTGTGTGTGTCGTCTCCTGCCGCCATCCTAACCCGTGTGTGTGTGTGTGTCGTCTTCTACCGCCATCCTAACCCGTGTGTGTGTGTGTCGTCTCCTACCGCCATCCTAACCCGTGTGTGTGTGTGTGTCGTCTTCTACCGCCATCCTAACCCGTGTGTGTGTGTGTGTCGTCTCCTACCGCCATCCTAACCCGTGTGTGTGTGTGTCGTCTTCTACCGCCATCCTAACCCGTGTGTGTGTGTGTGTCGTCTCCTACCGCCATCCTAACCCGTGTGTGTGTGTCGTCTCCTACCGCCATCCTAACCCATGTGTGTGTGTGTGTGTGTGTGTCGTCTCCTACCGCCATCCTAATCCGTGTGTGTGTGTGTGTTTGTCGTCTCCTACCGCCATCCTAACCCATGTGTGTGTGTGTCGTCTCCTACCGCCATCCTAACCCGTGTGTGTGTGTGTGTGTCGTCTCCTACCGCCATCCTAATCCGTGTGTGTGTGTGTGTTTGTCGTCTCCTACCGCCATCCTAACCCATGTGTGTGTGTGTCGTCTCCTACCGCCATCCTATCCCGTGTGTGTGTGTGTGTGTCGTCTCCTACCGCCATCCTAACCCGTGTGTGTGTGTGTGTGTCGTCTCCTACCGCCATCCTAACCCGTGTGTGTGTGTGTGTGTCGTCTCCTACCGCCATCCTAACCCATGTGTGTGTGTGTGTCGTCTCCTACCGCCATCCTAACCCGTGTGTGTGTGTGTGTCGTCTCCTACCGCCATCCTAACCCGTGTGTGTGTGTGTCGTCTCCTGCCGCCATCCTAACCCGTGTGTGTGTGTGTGTGTCGTCTTCTACCGCCATCCTAACCCGTGTGTGTGTGTGTCGTCTCCTACCGCCATCCTAACCAGTGTGTGTGTATGTGTCGTCTTCTACCGCCATCCTAACCCGTGTGTGTGTGTGTGTGTCGTCTCCTACCGCCATCTAACCCGTGTGTGTGTGTGTGTGTGTCGTTTTCTACCGCCATCCTAATCCGTGTGTGTGTGTGTCGTCTCCTACCGCCATCCTAACCCGTGTGTGTGTGTGTGTGTCGTCTCCTACCGCCATCCTAACCCATGTGTGTGTGTGTTGTCTGCTACCGCCATCCTAACCCGAGTGTGTGTGTGTGTGTGTCGTCTCCTACCGCCATCCTAACCCGTGTGTGTGTGTGTGTGTGTCGTCTCCTACCGCCATCCTAATCCGTGTGTGTGTGTGTGTCGTCTCCTACCGCCATCCTAATCCGTGTGTATGTGTGTGTGTGTCGTCTCCTGCCGCCATCCTAACCCGGGTGTGTGTGTGTCGTCTCCTACCGCCATCCTAACCCGTGTGTGTGTATGTGTCGTCTTCTACCGCCATCCTAACCCGTGTGTGTGTGTGTGTCGTCTCCTACCGCCATCCTAACCCGTGTGTGTGTGTGTGTCGTCTTCTACCGCCATCCTAACCCGTGTGTGTGTGTGTGTCGTCTCCTACCGCCATCCTAACCCGTGTGTGTGTGTCGTCTTCTACCGCCATCCTAACCCGTGTGTGTGTGTGTGTCGTCTCCTACCGCCATCCTAACCCGTGTGTGTGTGTCGTCTCCTACCGCCATCCTAACCCATGTGTGTGTGTGTGTGTCGTCTCCTACCGCCATCCTAATCTGTGTGTGTGTGTTTGTCGTCTCCTACCGCCATGCTAACCCATGTGTGTGTGTGTGTGTGTCGTCTCCTACCGCCATCCTAACCCGTGTGTGTGTGTGTTGTCTCCTACCGCCATCCTAACCCGTGTGTGTGTGTGTCGTCTCCTACCGCCATCCTAACCCGTGTGTGTGTGTGTTGTCTCCTACCGCCATCCTAACCCGTGTGTGTGTGTGTGTCGTCTCCTACCGCCATCCTAATCCGTGTGTGTGTGTGTGTGTGTGTGTCGTCTGCTACCGCCATCCTAACCCGAGTGTGTGTGTCGTCTCCTACCGCCATCCTAACCCGTGTGTGTGTGTGTGTCGTCTCCTACCGCCATCCTAACCCGTGTGTGTGTGTGTGTGTCGTCTCCTACCGCCATCCTAACCCGTGTGTGTGTGTGTGTCGTCTCCTACCGCCATCCTAATCCGTTTGTGTGTGTGTGTGTGTCGTCTCCTACCGCCATCCTAACCCGTGTGTGTGTGTGTTTCAGGATGAATGAGGAGCAGATAGCCACAGTGTGTGTGTTGGTGTTGAGGGCTCTATCGTACCTCCACATACAGGGAGTCATCCACAGAGACATCAAGAGTGATTCTATCCTCCTGACCAGCGATGGACGGGTAAGACCACATGGATTCTGGACTAACTTATTTAATCATGTACAGAACTAACTGGCCTTGTATCATTGTAGGACTCCAGATGTTCGCTTCAGTGGTGGGGGGTGCCCACTACCTATTGTGATACAACTAAAGCCTGTATTGTGGTTAGAAACATGGGTTTATCCATGCATAGGAGTGTAACCGTGACAACCAGTAACTGCCATGATGTCAAATGACACGATGTTGCATGAAAACACTGCCCTACCCCCTCACACTGACCTCTGTGTTACAGTACATGGCTACCTATTTCTGGGCTACTGCCAGTGATGCAGTACAGTACGATCTCCTCAAGTGCCTCTGACTGCAGGACTGGAGAGAGAGGAGAGGAGAGGAGAAACAATTCATAATCAATTAGCACCCAGTACCTATTAATTAAAGCCTGCCTAATGCCTCTTAACGAGCTGCTGGAACATGATGGATGGTTGGCTAATTAAGGGATAATAGAAGCAGGATTAGAGTGGCTTATATGAAACCTTTTCAACCAAAGTTTTCCTTATAATTATTCCATGGACAGAAGTTAAATATTAGAACATTTAGAAAATAAAGTTAATATTCATACCCAAATATGTTTTCCGATAAAACGGAAGCACACATCCAAAATGTCAAATCAATGAAGATAAAAATCGATCATTTATATGTCCCCATGTACAAAAGTGTTCAGAAAATTCCCATAGATAACACAGATGATCAACCAAATATGTTCTGTTCCCACAGATCAAGCTGTCAGACTTTGGCTTCTGTGCCCAAGTGTCCAAAGAGGTGCCCAAGAGGAAGTCTCTGGTGGGCACGCCCTACTGGATGGCACCAGAGGTCATCTCACGGTTACCCTACGGCACAGAGGTAAGGACACACATTGACAAATATCACATTAAAAAGTGTATTGTTGTATATAATAATAGCATTCACGCTGCCTACTAGGTGGATATCTGGTCGTTGGGCATCATGGTGATAGAGATGATCGATGGGGAACCCCCGTACTTTAACGAACCCCCTCTACAGGCCATGAGGAGGATACGAGACAACTTGCCCCCACGGCTAAAGGAGTCACACAAGGTCAGCAGGGCAAATCCATGACTGAATTTGCACATTTACAGAAATGTGGATTCATGTCAGTTATCCCCCAAGTCAAATAATGAATCATGTGTTCCCTCTCTCTCTGTCAGGTATCGTCGGTGCTGAGGGCTTTCCTGGGCCTGATGTTGGTTAGAGAGCCGTCTCAGCGAGCCACAGCCCAGGAGCTGCTCCAGCACCCCTTCCTCAAGCTCTCGGGTCCCCCATCCTGCATCGTCCCCCTAATGAGGCACTACCGCCACCGCTGACCTGACCTCCCGCCACCAGGGCGGTGCTCCACACCTTGCCAAACAAACACACACCTGACCTGAGAGACTACGCCACTAAAACAAACGCTCACACCTGTAACCGTGCAGTAGTTTAGCTTGAGGGAATGTTTACAAAGAAAAGATTAAAGAAAAATGTGATATCCTCTATTTTGAGAAACACTATATAAAGTTCAACACTGGAGTATAGGGAAATATACTGTAGGAGTCTCAGTCTTCTGTGGCCGACTTGCTGCCTGTCCTGGCGCCAAATGCAAACAAGATTAGCCTCTTGGTTTGAACTCTTTGGATTCTCTAGGCTGTTAGACCAGTAGAGATTTGTAGGGTGGGTGGTCCTGGTGAGGTTTCCTCTCTTCTTGTCTGTAGGGTTATACTGTAGTAACCATTGACTAGAGCGTAGATGGTGTGAGGTGATTGCCTGAGACTGCCTGGCTGGCTGCCATGTTGAGGGACCCATGAGACATGCCAACCGCCCCGGATATGAGCAGTCCATCTCAGAACAATCAGGAAGCAGCGTTTGGTGATGTCATAGCGGTATGGTTGTGTCTTAGTCTGACTGGAAGACAGGCTCCTATTGGCAGAATTAAACATCGCACTTTTCACTTCTCTCGTCTCACACTAATAGTGAAAATGTATTTTAGAGAAAGTTTTTCTGTACAGTTTTGATAATTTGCAGTATTTTTATTGTGTCGTAACTATTGGGATATGGGCAGTATTACATATAAATCAGAGTTTCTGCGAAGATCTTTCTTACTGTTTATAATAATACATTTTTGATTAAGAATTTAAGAGATATCCCAAATAAACCAACTCTTAACTGTTACAAAAATAAACCTGAATATATTTATTATCCCACATTTGTAGAGAGAATCTCCATTGAGTTTGTAAAAACGCGTAATGCCAGAATGTTGTATGCTGTTTTAAAGTTTGTATTTATTTTTTTGAATTGAAGGTTTATTTTTTGCTAGTGTGGCCTTTCTTTCTTTTTGATTTACATTTATAAATATCAACAGCCAGACAGACAGTGATATTGGTTATATCATACAAGCAATACCACAAACGTATCTATCATCACCAATGTAGTAATCTTTTGACAATGTAATTTAACACAAATCACACGTAGCACTGTTTGAGTGGATTGGCAGGAAGAGTTTATTTGAAACAGAGCCATTTTCTTTACCCATCATCACACTCCTATAAATTCAAAGGGCACTCATACAAGACTCCTACAGTAATATCTGAGCTTCTCAGTCTGACACACACACAGTGATAAAAGGTCTTATTTTCCACTCTCACACAACTTGGCTGTTATCTGTTTCTTATCTTACCATGCACACACGCGCGCACACACACACGCTCAGCTCACACACACACACACACACACACACACACACACACACACACACACACACACACACACACACACACACACACACACACACACACACACACACACACACACACACACACACACACACACACACACACACTGGGACTGTGCCGCAATCTGATTCTCAGTTCTGATTGGACCAGAGAACAGTGTAACACCATATGGTTTTTACCCATCATTCACTGTGATATGTAAATATGAACATGTGTGTGCTTGAGAGTGTGTGTGTTTGTGTGTGTGAGCTGGCTTATCCTTGACTACTATCGGGGGTCTTGAATGGGTTCTACTATCCATGGTGTTGCTTGTATAGTGATATTGCATGTGTGTTATCAGTGAAACTGGTTTTGATTAAAAAAGCGTAACAAAACATTCACAAGTGTAGCATGTTTTTCCACACTCACCTGTACAAACCCAGGGTCAATTTGAGGGCCTTTAAACACACAATCAGATGTTTACAGGGTAAATGAATTAAAATATACATTCCTGCATGTAGAAGTATACAGTAGAATCAAGAATAGTTCAATTAATTTCAATTAATTGCACATTTAATCCCTATAATTCACAATTCTAAAGGTTTATATTTGAAGTGAAATATGGATGTTGGTGTGGGAGTCTTGCCCTGCAGGCTTATTGCTTCCTGTGTAGCTGCATTACTGTCCACTGTCCTGTGGTTCTGAACGTCAGATCTCAAGGTTCCCAATTCATCGCTGTCCATGTTGCTGAAATCTCCCATCGCTGCTAGTTGCTTGCTGTTTAGGCTACATCCCACGTTGCCCACACTACAGATGAACAAGAATTATGGTTTTTGTACATCCCTGATAACACCAAACCATGGATTTTAAATTGAATATGACCCGAAACATTCTCAGTGTTGGCCTAACAATGTTTAGCGGGACACTTCAGCAGACTCTGGTGTAGCAACAATAGCCTTGCCTCTGTAGTTAAAACAGCTAAAGCACATGTGTCAAACTCATTCCACGGAAGGAAAGGGGGATACCTAGTCAGTTGTACAAATGAATGCATTCAACTGAAATGTGTCTTCCGCATTTAACCCAACCCCTCTGAATCAGAGAGGTGCGGGGGGCTGCATAATCGACATCCACGTCCTCGGCGCCCGGGGAACAGTGGGTTAACTGCCTTGCTCAGGCAGAACGAGATTTTTACCTTGTCAGCTCGGATTCGATTCATCAACCTTTCGGTTACTGGCCCAACGCTCTAACCACTAGGCTACCTGGGCCAAGTGTCTGCGAGTTTTCGCTCCACCCTTGTACTTGATTGATGAATTAAGGTCACTGATTAGTAAGGAACTCCCTTCACCTGGTTGTCTAGGTCTTAAGTGAAGGGGAGAGGGAAAAACCTGCAGACACTAGGCCCTCCATGGAAGGAGTTTGACACCCCTGAACTAAATGAACCAAAATATATATACAGTATACACATCACATGACTAGACGATATATGAGGTCATAGCTTTTTCTCTCCTACTAGCTCTGTTCCTGTGTGGAACTATAATAGGATATTAATTTGGTTTGACCCAGGATAATAAAACTCCTCTTTCACAGGAAGTCACCTTAACCACAGCTGAAAATAAACTAGCAGTGAACCAAACTAGGCCCACTGTGACTCTGGCCCTGATTGTACACCATCAGACCAACCAGATAACGACCCACGCTAATTCCCCCCTTCAACTGTCACCCATAAAACAGTAGAAAGACAATGGATTCTGTATAGGCTTTGTTTGTTTCTCACTGCTAAAAAGGGTAGGCTTAACAGGTCATTAGGCCTTTCTCCCACATTAATCTTCTCTTTGTGCCAGACTGGGTTCAAATGCCTTCTGTTCAATTTTTCTGTTTTTAAAATTATTGTTTGGATAACCTTATTTACTATTTGTTACTTATTGATTTTTATTTTACTATTTATTTTATTATTTCACTCTTCATGCGATGCGCACTGCAAAGAACACCAGAAGAAGAAGAATTATTATTGTAATGTTTGTTTATGTGTCAATTAATCCCATAAGGGATGGGTTGCCAGCTGCTGATTTGACAAGAAAATAAAATTGTATTAATTTCTTTCTTTCTTTCTTTCATTCATTCAAAAAATAAAATGTCATGAATTCAGTCTGTGCAAAGTGTCACACTAAGGATAGATGTATGGGATTTCAGAGCGAAACGGACACCAGGTAGGGGCTCTAAATTTGATGACTTGTGTCAGCGGTGACATGATTCATGATGATGTCTGTGGAGTTCAAACAAAGAGGTGTGGATGTCACAGATGCTCCATTTATTTTCAATTTGACTTACTCATATCGCGTTTCCTCTGAAGGCCCAGAGTCATACGTCGAGATCAATACCCAATCTCCGCCTCGACGACTGGGCCATGTCATGCCCGACAGGAGCATTGATCACCCGGGCTCAGTCGCAGCTGTCAACCGCTCCCCTGGAAGACTCATGGTTGGGACTTCAATTAATATTATGAAAGTAACCCATCTCTTTCAGATTTTAAGTCAATTTAGTGTGACAATATTCCATTTTTGTTCTCATGTTCTGTAGCACAGGGCTACTGAAGCCTGAAAAACAGGCCACTGAAATATATTTTACAATAGGCATATCTATCCAACAATCAGAGCAAATGAAAGTTGGAGGGCCAGTAGGAGGCACCCTTTCCCAATGCCCCAGGGCAGTGATTGGGGACATTGCCCTGTGTAGGGTGCCGTCTTTCAGATGGGACGTTAAACGGGTGTCCCGACTCTCTGTGGTCACTAAAAGATCCCATGGCACTTATCGTAAGAGTAGGGGTGTTAACCCCTGTGTCCTGGCTAAATTCCCAAGCTGTCCCTCATACCATCACGGTCACCTAATCATCCCCAGTTTACAATTGGCTCATTCATCCCCCCTTCTCTCTCTTGTAACTATTCCCCAGGTTGCTGCTGTAAATTAGAATGGGTTCTCAGTCAACTTACCTGGTAAAATAAAAAATACAAAAGTTGTCCAAAAGTATAGCTAACCAGTTTTATATGGGCATACACAAAACAACATGAAAAACAGACCTACGCAAGTTTTTTACAGAACACGTTTTATTTGTTTTATTTACATATTTCATATTTTTTCTTTATATAATTCCATACAATGGGATCTGGAAAAGAATCCATCAAACCAAAGTAAATACACTGCCTGCAATTATTTATTTTTCATGATTTCTGAAGGTCGTTGAAACACCTGCACACAGCACAACACTCCACTTTCACCACTATGATTGCATTCAAAAACAAAAAGGAAAAACTGGATTTGAAAAAGTAAAAACCTCAGCCGAACATCAACTCTGGACCTGCCACCTGCAAGGTTTCTTTTGCGGCGCGTTTACAGAAAAGACAGAGAGAGACGTGATGGGGAATGACAAACTGCAGGCTTCTCGACATAACCTCGATTTCTGGACACAAACAACAGAACACCTCCTATGGGTGGAATGCTAACTGAAAAATCTCTGCGCATAAATCAAATGTTGCGCAAGTCTCCAATTGACTTCAATGCATGGTTTTACTCAAAAGCCTATCTCAAGTTAGCCATATTGCAAGTTAGGCCTCCATCAAGTTCTGGCCTACTCTCCAATATATGGTGAAGTTCAGAGCAGGGGAAGTCACGTTGGGTTGACTTTGGAGAGACAGGAGCATTGTGGTTATAATTGTAGTCAATGATTGTTGTTCTAATGTCCAATCCTTGAATGGAGAGTGGTCATGTTGTCTTGATTTTATAGTATAGTGGTTGTAATGACTTGAACATCACATTGTGCTTGTTTCAATGTCCTATTACCTTGAACATCACGTTGTGCTTGTTTCAATGTCCTATTACCTTGAACATCACATTGTGCTTGTTTCAATGTCCTATTACCTTGAACATGGAGTTGTACTATTGTGATGATAATATCTGATTCCTTACATATTCCTCTTGACCAGGGAGATTTGTGGTACAGTGGCTGTTTCAATGTCCAGTACCTTACATGTTGCTGTACATGGATCGGTTGCAGGGCAGCTGAGACTGAGTGGCAGCGGTCAGTTTAAGGTGGAAGTGGTAGACGGACAGTGTGATGACGATGATGAGGCCCAGGATGAAGCCCAGGATCAGAGGAAGAGTCTCCTCCAGCTGTTCCCTCTGGTCCGTGATGCACTTATAGGCTGCAGGCAGACACACACACACACACACACACACACACACACACACACACACACACACACACACACACACACACACACACACACACACACACACACAAACACACACACACACACACACACACACACACACACACACACACACACACACATTCATGTGTGAATAGATTAGAACTGTGTGTGTGTGTGTGTGTTTGTGTGTGTGTATGTGTGTGTTTTTGTCTGTCTGTCTGTTATGTGCCAATGCCTTGCATTAAATCAAGTGTTACTGATGTGTTCATGTGTCAAACACATGCTACCTACCCCTACACACACACACACACACACACACGCGCGCACACACACACAGTTCTATCCACACATGTGCAACTAAAGCTACATGACTGGCCTGCAATCCTAAACCCTAACCTTAACCCTAACCCTAACCTTAACTTTAACTAACTGGGAAATTAAACATGGGTTTGCTGGTCAGCCACATCCCTTAATTTTTCCCCTCCCCACAGTGAGAAGGTTCTCCTCTATGAGAGAGTGTTAACGTAACATCACTGATTAATATCAGGTCAACATTTAATAATATGAGGTCAAAATGTCCCAGAAACAGAGTCTCACTGGTCTCTAAATTAGAAAGGGTCACATTTGCGCCTCCCGGGTGGCACAGTGGTCTAGGGCACTGCATCGCAGCGCTAGCTGCGCCACCAGAGTCTCTGGGTTCGTGCCCAGGCTCTGTCGCAGCCGGCCGCGACCGGGAGGTCCGTGGGGCGACGCACAATTGGCCTAGCGTCGTCCGGGTTAGGGAGGGTTTGGCCGGTAGGGATATCCTTGTCTCATCGCGCTCCAGCGACTCCTGTGGCGGGCCAGGCGCAGTGTGCGCTAACTGAGGGTGCCAGGTGCACGGGGTTTCCTCCGACACATTGGTGCGGCTGGCTTCTGGGTTGGAGGCGCGCCGTGTTAAGAAGCAGTGTGGCTTGGTTGGGTTGTGCTTCGGAGGACGCATGGCTTTCGACCTTAGTCTCTCCCGAGCCCGTACGGGAGTTATAGCGATGAGACAAGATAATTACTAGCGATTGGATACCACGAAAAATTGAGGAGAAAAGGGGGTAAAATTAAAAATATATATATATATAAATTTAAAAAAGGGTCACATTTAAGGGCAGTCAGGGCCATAACCGTCAGGGCCTTAAAATAATTTTGTTCATATTAGCTAAGTGATCTGTATTTTTTTTACATGTACTGTACTATGACCTTATGTCCTGGATCATAGGATGTATTTACTCGATTGTTTACGTCATCATTGGTGGACTGCTCTCTGGTGGTTAGCAGATCTTACAGAACGTGTCAAAGGTTAATATGTGCCAGTTGAAAAGCTTCTGTATACCAAGGGTTAATAAACACTATAGTTGAAGGGTGCTGTAGCAAAAAAACTGTGTAGTTTACTGCAGTCCAGAGAGAGAAGCATGATCGCCTTTAGAGGTCACAGTATAGAACTGTCGTGGCGTGACTATCATTAATGTGATGACTGCTATTCATCGAATAATTACCTCCAAAGTTAAATTAGTACTCGATTAAATAAATCATGAAACAATTAATTCCTTAGTAATTTGGGGCACCATGGGAAAAGTTTATTTAATGAGTTATCGTTTCCCGAATTAACTGAAGAATATATCAATATCATACCAGTCATCATTCAATTATCATTCAATTATTTTTTCAATTATTATCTCATTCTGAACGTCACAAATATCTTAATCCGCAAGAACCCTATTCTAAGTGATGAATCAGCAATACACAAATTGGCTTAACTATTTATTTACTAACTAACTAAATAATCACACAGAAACACAAACACACACACGGTATAGGTTATCGATTACTAAGATAATGCACATGAAAAGTCCCTAGTGGACTAACCCAATATGACGGCTTATTACACAATGGAAAGGGGTGGGGAAAGATAAAAAGCAGGAGAGACAAAGAAAGTGGACTTATCGTACATATATTTGGAAACTACGCTCACCGTAAATATGAATATTTAGCACCCTAACAATCGCTCATTCGGATTAGAAGTGAAACATATACTTAAGCGTAGATGTCTTTCTCTGACGTCTTTCTGTTGAAATCACTCTATCCATTTACGGCATGTAGTTCGATGTAAGTCTCTGGTTGTCCACCAGAGGTCACAATGTCCTTAGTTTTAGGCTTCTTTGTCGCTGAATGTTCGTTAGAATGGATACATCAGAGGTGTACCATGCGGTGTTCACAGGGATCTGTCCTTCCCTCTGTTTGTTAGACTAGATACCTCAGAGGTACCTATGATGGTGAGAGAGATTTGTTCTTCCCTCCCGTCTTGGTCAATTGTCCTAGACTACTTTACATACCAGCTGCAGACTGGGAATGTATTGGTCTAGTCTTCAACTTATTTTTATTTTATTTTTTTCTAAAGGGTTGGATCAGCTTAATATTGCGGAAAGATTGTTGCTTCCATCAATGTAATTGTCTGTATCATTTCTAACCCCCCATATATTTTGGAAGGGTAAATATATCTATCTATATACCGTAATTTCCGGACTATAAGCCGCTACTTTTTTCCTACGCTATGAACCTTGCGCTTTATACAATGACGCGGCTAATTTATGGATTTTTCCCGCTTTCACAAATTCATGCCGCCAAAAAACTGAGCACCGTCACATAATGTGAAGTAAATCGAGCGCGCTCAAACTTTCCATCATTCTGATTACGGTAGTCATTTTGTCACCCTCATCATGGCAAAGACACGGAGAAATGCATATGATGCAGCTTTCAATTTGAAGGCGATCGATCTGGCTGTTTGAAAAGGAAATAGAGCTTTTGCACGGGAGCTTGGCCTTAATGAGTCGATGATAAGACGTTGGAAACAGCAGCGTGAGAAACTGACTTAGTGCAAAAAGACAACAAAAGCTTTCAGAGGAAAGAAAAGCAGATGGCCCGAACTAGAAAATGGATTGGATGACAAGTGGGGAGAAATCCTTCACTAAAACGGGCCGCATGCGAAGAGCGACTTATGGTCAAGTCTGCCAGTGGGTCCTGACAGCGTGGAGCTGCTGCGTATTGAAGAGGGCAGCATAAGCTCAGCGGGGAATTTGCCTCCGGATGAAAGTGAGGAGAGCACAATGAAAACGATCCAACATCGGATGAAGCAATTCTGAGGCTATTCAACTCCGACACCAAAGGAGATGACTTCAGTGGTTTCAGTGCACAGGAGGAAGATAGTGACCAAGGACTTTCTTGGTAGGCTACTGTTTACTGCTATTTAAAAAGCCTGTTTCGTTAAAGCCTATTTATTTTTGTTACAAGCCGTGTTTCGTTTAAAGGCTGTGTAAAGTTAATTTGTTTCAATGTACCGGTAGGCACCTGCGGCTTATAGACACGTGTGGCTTATTTATGTACAAAATACTTTTTTTTTTTTATTCAGTGGGTGCGGCTTATATTCAGGTGCGCTTAATAGTCCAGCAATTACGGTACATACACATACGCATATATATACATACACATATACATATAGACATACTTTTTTTTAGAATATACCTTTATTATTCACCGCAAACCCTACCACCCTTCCACCAATTGCAGTAAACTAATAAACAATAACACTTAGGCTTCAACTTCTTCAACTTCTTTAATTGTCAAGAGTTTCAGAGGGTCTTAACATTTTCTGGTCTTGTAGTTTTAACCATTTCGTGACGTCCGGCTTACACCGTCCACCTGCTTGGTCTAATATGTTAATTCTTCAGCGAGTCCTTTTAAGCCCTCTGGTCGGAAAGGTGGTTCCATCATGTTGACATGCTCACATGGGTTACTGACTTGGCCCAGGTTTATATGAAAAGCCATTATTTCATTTAAAATCATATTTCTATCTTTTCAAAAGTATTCTTATATTTAATCATTTATTTGAAAGAACATTTAGATGCAAACCTGATCACTAGGACGTGTACACTTTCAGAGTTACAGTTATCATGTAATACAGTCTTTCTGATCATTTTAATGACATCACAAAATATACATTAATTTTCCATATTATATCTGTCATAATTATCTTATTATCTGTCATAATTATTTTATCTTATATAATATTATATAATATTTTCCATATTGTATATCTGTCATTTGGATATTGAAATATATTGCCCCAATGTTCATTGTTTGATGTTTGAAGTTTTGGCAAAGTCTCTCTCTGTTGTAACAAAAGTATTTTTAACTTCTCCGTACTGCAGTGCATGAGAGAGAAAGTTTACAACCGGCGTTGTCATAAAACCGGCCCAACTCTCCCTCGGGGGTGTTTGAGCTATCTGTCCTGCCATGTGCCAAGCTGATCTGGCGCCTCTGATCCTCACCCAGGAGAGAGAAGAGAGAACTAAAGTCTAAAGTCTGCATTGAGGACAGGGACTAAAGCAATAAAGTCCTAATGACCTCTCTCGCTTTCTCCTCTACTCTCTTTCCTCTCTCTCATCCCCCTCCCTCCCTCTCTGCAGCTCTGCTCTTCAATCTGCAGCAACATCCCCCAGCCCCCAGAGAGAGAGAAGGGTGAGGGAGAGGGAGATGAAGGGAGCAGGGAGAGTGCAATTTGTAGGGGTTGTGAGATAACTTCTCCAATACTACTTTACGGCAAACTGTCATCACCATCATCATCACTAGTGTCAGATCTCTCCTCAAGATGACAAACTTTTTGATACTGGGATATACATTTGACATGTGTGAAACATTTGCAAATTGAGGGGAGTACTACTGTAGGTTCTTGTTCTATTTGTATCATCACTGAACATGGCTGTATGACGTTAGGGTTACAGTCTGTACCTTCACTAAACATCTCTGTATGACATACGGGTTAGAGTCTGTACCATCACTGAACATAGCTACATGACGTTAGAGTTCGAATTACAGTTAGTTAAACTAGAGTTAGTTAGGGTTAGATTCTGTACCTTCACTGAGCATGGCTGTATGAGGTTAAGGTTAGAGTCTGTACCTTCACTGAGCATGGCTGTATGACGTTAGGGCTAGATTCTGTACCTTCACTGAGCATGGCTGTATGACGTTAGGGTTAGATTCTGTACCTTCACTGAGCATGGCTGTATGACGTTAGGGTTAGAGTCTGTACCTTCACTGAGCATGGCTGTATGGCGTTAGGGTTAGATTCTGTACCTTCACTGAGCATGGCTGTATGAGGTTAAGGTTAGATTCTGTACCTTCACTGAGCATGGCTGTATGACGTTAGGGTTAGATTCTGTACCTTCACTGAGCATGGCTGTATGGCGTTAGGGTTAGATTCTGTACCTTCACTGAGCATGGCTGTATGGCGTTAGGGTTAGATTCTGTATCTTCACTGAGCATGGCTGTATGACGTTAGGGTTAGATTCTGTACCTTCACTGAGCATGGCTGTATGACGTTAGGGTTAGATTCTGTACCTTCACTGAACATGAAATCTGAGTTGATGTCGAAGGGCTGGATCTGGACGTCACTTATGG
The DNA here is from genome assembly GCF_029448725.1 of Salvelinus fontinalis. Taxonomy (NCBI): domain Eukaryota; kingdom Metazoa; phylum Chordata; class Actinopteri; order Salmoniformes; family Salmonidae; genus Salvelinus; species Salvelinus fontinalis. The sequence goes on along the minus strand of NC_074691.1, from coordinate 25,717,984 downwards.
CAACAGTCACTCCCTTCTGGTGGTCACTGGAGATGAGGGTGAGTGTCTGCTTAGCCTCGCAGAAATATGAGCGGCCAGCAGGGGTCTCTAACACTGACAAATGGTGGGTGCTGGCTGTGTGCTTCCCAGCTGTATGGAGAGAAGGAATAGGAGGATACAGTACATGAGGAGACATATTACATGAGTAGGTAGGTACAAACAGAAAATGCACACACGCACACACACACACACACACACACACACACACACACACACACACACACACACACACACACACACACACACACACAGACACACACACACACACACAAGCACGCACACACACACACACACACACAAGCATGCATTTCATACAGAGAAACACAAAAACATGTCTTTAATAGAAGTTGGTTAAAGAAATGTGTAGGCCTATAGGCTACACAATATCGAAATAAAAGTCTATGTAGCCTATTCAGCAAATATGTGTGAAAGATTTAGGAATAAGTATTGAAATGTTAAAACCTCTTAAGTATAAAACCTCTATGTACAAGGGTTATAGGAATCCCTTTGTTTTTACAAACTCATAAAACGGCCACTGCGATAGACACACCAATAGCGTGTACAGAAAAAAGGCGACCTACAGTATAATCAAAATGTGCTTCATTGAAAATCAATGAAAATCCAGCAAAAAATGCAATGTTTGCTTTCAATAATTCCGTTTTCAACTTTACTCCAGCCTGTCCCATCATGATTTTTAAAATGTGGATTAATATTGAATCCAAAAATGGTGCGGTCAGGGTAGGCTACGTGAATGTAGCCTATATTAGTGAATTTAATTTAATTTATAATCAATGCTTCTCAATAAGTCATGATTCTCAATAAGTCATGACGGCTACTAAATTAATGAGTTTATAATAGATCTAATCGAAATGACAGCAATAAATCAGATGTGACCAAATAAATATTAAGAAGGAACATCATAATAATAATAATAATAATGTTTTGTAGAAAGAAAATAAAAAAAATACAAATGAAATTTGGAAATATCCAAAGGCCCATGTGAATTGTCTTTCTTTATTGTGTCAGTTTAGTACAAATGTGAAATATTTTTTTTTATTAAATCATATCGCAAAACAAACATAGAAATTGCTGAGTGGGTTACAATTGTTACTCACGGTTGTATGAGTTGAGGAAATGCGTTTTCTCCGAGGTGTCATAAACGAACTGCACCTTGCTAATCTTCCACACATGTCCCTTGCCACTGGTTTCCTGCAACACACACACACACACACACACACACACACACACACACACACACACACACACACACACACACACACACACACACACACACACACACACACACACACACACACACACACACACGGTCATTCCTAGCTTTCCAATATTAGTTTTTTACCATATCGTCACCAGCAGCAGAACATTATGCCTGGCTGTTATGTGTAGGCGATGTTACCCAAACAGATTTTACAAGAAAACCACAAGGGGTAAATGCACTTAAGGATTTGGGGTAATTGTAAATCGCCTCCGCTTGCCCACTGACTATTTCATAGTAGGGGACAAACCTTGACGAAGTAGATGCGGAGTGTGTAGGCGTTATCATTCCACGAGATGTGTATATGGGCGTCCTGGCTTCCGCATTTCCCCTCTATGTCTGCCCCGCGAGGCAGAGCCAGATACGCATTCTCCGTGATAAGCTGCAAAGAACAGAACAGATCATTCAGTAGTGTATGATTCATTGTGTCGATCAGACATTTGTTTTATTCTCAGTAGACTACTCTTTCTTCTATGAATTGTTTCACACTGGTACGCTGTTGCTACAGCCCAGTACAGTGTTTCCAAAAGATCTGCACATCATTTTACGCACAGTCCACAGTGCGTAATACCGTGGCATGGGTGTCCGTGTGTCTGAATGAGAGCAAATTGTTACCTACAGAAATGGGACAGTATGTCACTGTCAGTTCAAGTTGATAGACAGACGAAGTCTGACAGGTTCTGTCCACCTACACATTCCCATCAGTAGGCTAGGTCCGGAGGGTAAAGTGTCTCAAAATGTAGGGCTATTCTAACTTTATTATCTACCCAGTTGTATATGCAATCTTGACTTGAACAGTGTACATTCAAAGTAAAAGTAACATTCTACAAATATGCTGAGCCATCAAATATCGGAGTCGTGTCTTACATCTATCCCGTTGAGCGCGAGGACATCGAAGGGGACCGTGAAGCGGACAGCGAACTCGACCATGAGGCAGGTGGTCCCGTTCTCTCGGACCACGAATATGTCTTTATCCGGGTTGGTGGACAGACCGGAGAGGTTCTCTCCCTCCTGCTCGGCCGTGACCGTAAACCGGACCAGGATCGCTGAACACAGGGAGATATAGAGTCATGTCAGCAGTCTAGAGTACAATGGGAATAGAGTGGCAAATCAATAACAGTTTATATGTTTTCTAGCGCTAACTATATTCCAATGAATATGCTTCAAAACTTCTACATGATTGGTGGGTCCACCACGGACGGTTGAGCTAACGTAGGCTAATGCGATTAGCATGAGGTTGTAAGTAACAAGAATATTTCCCAGGACATGGACATATCTGATATTGTCAGAAATATTCAATTCTTGTTAACCTAACTGCACTGTCCAATTTACAGTAGCTATTACAATGATATAATACCATGCAGAATAAAATAGAATCTGTAGAAAATAGAATAATGAACTACTTTATTTTCAGTCAATGATGGTTGGAAAGAATGTGTTTTACTGTCAATGATGTTGCAGACTGAATAATCAGTGCTTGACATGCAAACATGCATGATCAGCAAATCCAGTGTGCCCAAAAACTCAAAGATTAGGCTCAAAGGAACGCATCTTCTCCCGAAAGAAAACGGGCCGATCATTTAGCGAATCTTCTCTTGAGTATATTTGCCCACTCAGATGTAAAACAATACACAGCTACATGACACGGTTGTAAGATACCTCTTCGATCTCAAGTCAGTGAGTCACTCGTCCCCTGCATGCCTTAGCGACATGGGCAGCACATAGGGACGCCCATACAGGTGAGTCTAATGCTCTAATAATGACAAGCACTTGACTCTTTTTCTCATAAAGTGCTTTTCACCGCACTGGCGTCAAAACAGGTGGCTGTGCCTCTACCCACAAACTCAACAGGAATTTCTCTCTCTCGCTATCTGTCTCTCCCTCACACACACACACACACACACAGAGATACGCGCGCGCGCACACTCACACACACGCACACAAAGACAGAAAGACACGCAGGCTGCAGTGTGCAGTCACGACCGAAATATCGTATGCAACACACACACACACACACACACACACACACACACACACACACACACACACACACACACACACACACACACACACACACACACACACACACACACACACACACACACACACACACACACACACACACAGCTTACCGAACAAACACAGTAGAACTCTAGCGCTGTCCAAGGTGCTGAATCTGAGCTGCTCCATTGCACTGCTGAAATGGCTAAATGGCTGGTAGTCTTGTAGTGAACCCGCGAAGAGAGCGAGAGAGAGAAAAAGACAAAAGAGAGAGCGGTAAGGAGAAAGAGAGAGAGGAGGGATACCGCTGCTCAGTGTCTCGTAGTCACGATCATCGCGAATGCAGCAAATCTCCAGGTGAATGTGAGAGTTAGCATCTGGTTTGCTGCGTATTAAAATGTCACGGTTGTTTCGTTAACTGCTATCTGAACGCATTGTACAGCTTAAGACTCTCTCCTCTCTCTAAATTCAGACGATGAGAGAGCTTTTGGTGAGCGTCACCGGCGGCGAAGCAGAGTTTCCCCTGCACATACTAAGACACTGCACATACTAAGACACTGCACATAGTAAGACACTGCACATACTAAGACACTGCACATACTAAGACACGTGACATACTAAGACACTGCAGACACTAAGTTTCTCTCCGGAAGTTAGTTTCCTTCAAAAAGCTTCGCAGCAGCAACCACAGCTAGTCAGTCCCGCACTCCTGCTGTTTCCATCTCTGTGATTGCAGCTGCGGTGTGTGCTAACCCCTCCTCTCTGCTTCTGTGCAGGTTGCAGTTTCTGTGGTGCGTGTGTGCGTGGATTGCAGTCTGGCGACGTGCTCTCCCCCACACACAACGGAGTGTGAACTCAGTCTTGAGAACACCGGGCAGTGCGTGTGTGCGAGTGTCCGCTCTCTCACACCTTTGTCATAGACATTGTGCATACTACAGCTTAAATACACACCCTTGACTTTTGTGTGTCTATGATTCTAATGATTGTAAACGTTAATAAACACACGGCACGAATGAATATGTGTGATGTGTCAGATGATGTTGTATCTCTTGTAATTTGGCAATAGCGGACATTGCCCCCCCCCCCCCCCCCCCCCCTTCACATTGCTTCCACAAACACAGGCAATAAATAATACATGAAAGAACTATAACGCAGTGTAAATGTGATAGCTTTCTCAGTAGACTTTCCAGAATGACCCAGTATTCCAACGTCAAGGTTATGTGAAGGTTTCATAACTTACCAAGAAGCTTGACATTGAGGAAACACACACACACCTTCCTCCTCCAAAGAACACAAACACTTGCCATTTAGAAATACCAACGATGATTTATTAATTCATCTTAATATTTCACAATTCAAGAATGTAACTGAAATAGAAATGCAATCCATGAAAACAATTTAAACAAATGACATGTATAGTATTGATATTTCACAACCAATATGAATAGCTATGAAAGTGATGACGTTTGTTATTCAAAGTAAATGTACATCATCCTATTTGTGCTGCATGAGGCTTCCCCGTGGATATGCCTTTGCGTTTGTCCCCCCTTTCCTCAACACTAGTGTGTACAGGTATTTGTTCAAAACTAACACACCTGATTCAACTAATCTCCTATAGTCCTCAATCTAGAATCACAATTCGGCAAGTTCAATAAAATGTGTTAGTAGTGCTGGAATAAAAGAAGTGGGGGAAAAAGCCTTCACACACTGCAGCTCTCCAAAATGACATTTGTCTATTATGCATGATCCTCAGAGAAATACTGTTTAAGAAGAATGGGCCGTTTTAAAATTGAAGTCAAACTCGCATTTCACTGCACTGATACTGTCTATGCTGGGCTTACTACCCACCTGCGGGTGTCTTGTGCTCAGCGGGAACGTCTCTGAACGCGGCATTCCTCGCGGTGAACCTGAGGCGGGATCTCCTCCACACGCGCCCCCCTGTTCCTCCTTCCCGCTCTGTTTAAACGCGGGGAATGTAAACCTCCGAAACAGTTTGTTGCCCAATACCGTGAACGTCGTTGAGGAGCTGGTAACAGGTGGTGTAAAATCTGGAATTTCTGTGTTGGCCGTTGTTGAAACGTTTCTAAACATAGTTTTGGTTTTGTGTAAAGGCATTTTCGAACGGTCAGGAGGTGCAGGACTGAGGATGCTTGTGGGCAAACTGCACCTTTTCTGGTAGTAGCTGTCGTCAAATCTCCTCACACTAAAGTCAGGTCCTGTTTTCAGTTTGACATTATCCCATTCGTCTTTGCCTTTGTTGCCTGTGATAGGAGTTAGTAGGATACCAAGACGAGAGGACGAAGAGGATACTGGCGCAGATATTGACACGCAGCTTTTTGTGGTTTTGAGGTTGTTTTTGGCCGGCCGAGGCGAATAGAGAACCGACATGTGATTGAGATGCTCAGATCCTCTGGTAAGAGGAGGCAGGTGATTGTCAGAGCTGGTGAACTTTTCCCCAGGTTTGGTGATGACACAGATTGTTTTCAGTTTTGGGCAGGTCTGGAGGTTGTTAGATCGAGGAGGGGGTTTGGGGGTGAGGACACCCGAGAAAACCAGCTCCTGTGGGAATGTGGGGATGTCAATCTCTCTCTCAAACTCCTCAATGGAATCCATTGACTGTAATCGACTCTTTAAGATCAAAGAATTTCTTCTGCGACCCGAACGCCTCGGGAGCCATGTCCCGTCCACTGCGGTCAAGCTGTCGCTTTGGGGACACACCTGGAGAACGTCTGGTGTCTTAATGGGATCCAATAACTTTCTCTCCAACTTCTCCTCATTTATGTTACAATCCGAGCTGACGTGGGAATGACCATCTTTCTGACCTCCAATGTCATTTTCACGGCTTTTCTTTGAGTTACTGGTTAGCGCATAAAAACAGTCTGTGTGGCCGAGAAACTTTGCTACCTCCACTGCCGAGTTACCAACTTTATTCTGTCGGTCTATTTGAAGCCCCAGTCTCTTGAAGGCTCTCACCAAGAACGCAACGACCGGTGAGTGACCAGCCACTGCCGCGTACATCAGCGCAGTGTTCCCCCACGCGTCAACCATCTCTGGATCTGCGTTGTTTCTAACCAAAATCTTCACCGCGTCAAGGTAACCCTTTTCACATGCGTAACTGAGCGCAGTGCGGCCGCTCTCGTCTTGACAATTGACGCTGGCGCCCTTATGGAGAAGCATCTCTATGAATTTGGACCTGGTCTGACATTCGGGTAGCAGAACAGATGAGATGAGAGGGGTCTGCGCGCCCTCCGTTTTGGAGTCGATGATTTTCCCATCCAGTGCGTCGAGAATGAACCTCGCCAAGTGGACCTTATCGTTCGACATGGCCTCGAGGAGGATTCTGGTGCCTGTTTGGCTGCTGGACTTCTCCGGAAGTTTCAACATGTTGACTTAATTGATAGAATAACGGTTTTATGTATGTTAGACACGAAGCAGTATCTGTTCAGGAGCAGGTTTGGTGTAACCTCTCTCCCAACCTGATACACACCGCAAAAAAACATACCGCCCCTCAAAGCTGTTTTATAGTCACGAAAAGCCATTGAGTTGCCAGGACAACGCTAACATCATTATCATACTTTTTCATTTTTCTAATGGAATCACTAATAGCCTAATTGTGATAAGGTGCTTCAGAGGCTGCACCGCCTGTTTGTGTGTAGGGGTCTGGGGGACTGTGAATTAATTTAGCTCTTATTGAATGCGATTATTGCAACTGGAACAGAACAGAAGCCTACAGCCCATGCCTGCCAGGGTTCATTGCTGTCGAAATTCAGTTTTTACTGTGTACTGTATCATATTGTACAAAAAATGATAAAATTAACACTGTAAAAGTGCGACTTTTTTTCAGTGTTACAGTTGAAGTCGGAAGTCTACATACACTTAGGTTGGAGTCATTAAAACTCGTTTTTCAACCACTTCACACATTTCTTGTTAACAAACTATAGTTTTGGCAAGTCGGTTAGGACATCTACTTTGTGCATGACACAAGTAATTTTTCCAACAATTGTTTACAGACAGATTATTTCACTTATTTTCACTGTATCACAATTCCAGTGGGTCAGAAGTTCACATACACTAAGTTCACTGTGCCTTTAAACAGCTTGGAAAATTCCAGAAAATTATATTATGGCTTTAGAAGCTTCTGATAGGCTAAATTACATAATTTGAGTCAATTGAAGGTGTACCTGTGGATGTATTCCAAGGCCTACCTCCAAACTCAGTGCCTCTTTGCTTGACATCATGGGGAAATCAAAAGAAATCAGCCAAGACCTCAGAAAAAAAATTCTAGATCTCCACAAGTCTGGTTCATCCTTGGGAGCAATTTCCAAACGCCCGAAGGTACCACGTTCATCTGTACAAACAATAGTATGCAAGTATAAACACCATGGGACCACGCAGCCGTCATACCGCTCAGGAAGGAGACGCGTTCTGTCTCATAGAGATGAACGTACTTTGGTGCGAAAAGTGCAAATCAATCGCAGACCAACAGCATAGGACCTTGTGAAGCTGCTGGAGGAAACAGGTACAAAAGTATCTATATTCACAGTAAAACGAGTCCTACATCAACATAACCTGAAAGGCCGCTCAGCAAGGAAGAAGCCACTGTTCCAAAACCGCCATAAAAAAGCCAGACTACGGTTTGCAACTGCACAGGGAATTTTTACTAGGATTAAATGTCAGGAATTGTGAAAAACTGATTTTAAATGTATTTGGCTAAGGTGTATGTAAACTTCCGACTTCAACTGTATTTCCTCATAGTTGGTGGTTGAAAATACAATCTACAAAGGACCTTCTAACAAGCAGGTTTGCATGGGCGGGAGTTTCAGCTTTCCATTGAGACATCACCTTGCAGTAAATAGGTTAACAGAGCAATAACAAAGTGAGTTTTAAACCTCTCTGCCAATAACAGCTAGTTTTCAGTTTTCCTCTCCCCACTCAGACCAATCACAGACAGTCCAACAACATTTTAGCTTGAGAAATTGTTTTTTTTGTTGCTAAAAGCTATTTTTGCTAATTTTAATGGAAATCTGTTATTACAGTAAGTTATTTAATTGTTACCCAGAAATGATTTGATATTGATATACAGTACCAGTCAAAAGTTTGGACACACCTACTCGACTTCACAGAGAAAAACGTAATTAAATGGGATTCAAATAATTGAACCAACATCAGCAAATTAGTTGTTTAAAAATTATTAACTGAAATGTCAGTTAATCACAGCACAAAGGATTTCACAATGATAACTACAGCACCAGTCACATGTTTGTACACGCCAACTAATTCCAGTGGTTTTCTTTATTGTTCCCTATTTTCTACATTGAAGACATCAAAACTATGAAATAATACATATAGAATCATGTAGTAACCAAAAAAGTGTTAAACAAATCAAAATATATTTTATATTTGAGATTCTTCAAAGTAGCCACCCTTTGCCTTGTTGACAGCGTTGCACACTCTTGGCATTCTCTCAATCAGCTTCACCTGGAATGCTTTCCCAACAGTCTTGAAGGAGTTCCCACATATGCTGAGCACTTGTTGGCTGCTTTTCTTTCACTCTGCGGTCCGACTAATCCCAAACCATCTCAATTGGGTTGAGGTCGGGTGATTGTGGAGGCCAGGTCATCTGATGCAGTGCTCCATCACTCTCCTTCTTGGTCAAATAGCCCTTACACAGCCTGGAGGTGTGTTGGGTCATTGTCCTGTTGAAAAACAAATGATAGTCCCACTAAGCACAAACAAGATAGGATGGCGTATAGCTACAGAATGCTGTGGTAGCCATACTGGTTAAGTGTGCCTTGAATTTGAAATAAATCACTGACAGTGTCAGTTGGTTGAGAGAATGCCAAGAGTGTGAAAAGCAGTCATCAAGGCAAAGGGTGGCTACTTTTAATAATCTCAAATATAAAATGTTTATTTGTTTAACACGTTTTTGGTTACTACATGATTCCATATGTGTTGTCATAGTTTCGATGTCTTCACTATTATTCTACAATGTAGAAAATAGTACGAATAAAGAAATACCCTTGAATGATTAGCTGTGTACTGTATAAATGGCTGCATCGGGCCTTTAAGGGAAAGGCGCGTGGGCTTCCCCCCAGCCCCTTTCAGCCTTCAATGACACGACCATTCATCTTCAGTTGTCATCATTTCATAAAACAAGAACCAAGATATTTTTTTGTTTGTTTTACCATTTTTCAACATTATATCACTGTTTATATTCACAGAGATATTCCTGGGAGTTTCACACTGTGAAAAAGGAAACAGAGTTCATATACTTTCGAACACTCCACCTGTTGACTGAAATCTGCAAATACATGTCCATTTTAGTAAATTAGTCTGAATTCAAGGCCTGTACAGAGTTTGGTGGCAAAAATTAAAGGTGCTTGTGGCCACGAGAGGAAGAACAAACACAATTAACCTGACTCAAACCACCAGAAAGTAAGGAAAAAAGTAGATAAATTCTACCTGTTCATCTTTGTCTTTGTTCGGTGCAGGCAAGTACACTAGCACAGACCCCCCCCCCCCCCCCCCTAAAAAACAATGGTTGACACAACATTATTCAGATGTACTGTAAATAAACAACCAACAGACTGCACCTTTAAGGTGTCCCCATAGGCTAGCAAATAAAGAGCCAGGAGTACGGGTTCCATTTTACACCTGGATAGTTTATTGGTACACATACTAGAAAACAGTATTAAAGGAGCAGGGCAACAACAGTATTTTCATTGCTAGAAGCTCGACAGTACAATATAAATACAAAAACACTAACATGATGATCTGTACGTTGACAAGCAAAAAAGAGGATATACAAATCGAAAAGGAAATCAAAAGTGAAATTATTCTGCAAAAATAATCTGCCTTGTCAACAAACTAGAGAGCAAAAGTTACATAGTCACACATAACAGAAACATTCAACTAGTGCAAAAGCTCTAACAAACACAATATAGTCTTAAACTACACACTATATTTAATATATATATATATATTATTTGTATATTTATTTATATACCTTTATATAAATAACCCCTTATTTTGGGATTTATAATTTGTAAAATAATTTAAATGTCCTAGCAGACATTGAGAGGCCCATTTGAAAGCAATGAAATACAATTTAAAAGCACTTTTTTAAAAACTTGAAATTCTGCACTAGATATGTGGTGAGTGCATTAATTTGTTTATAGTGTGAGGTGCTAGAGAGAGAGAGAGAGAGAGAGAGTGTGTGAGAAAGAGGATTTGAAACAGAAAAGAAGAAAGAAACAGTAAGAAAGGAACCCAGTGGTTGATAATTGTATTCCCCAGCCCTTGATTGACCAGGGTCACCAGTGAACACATTTTGGTTATTACCTACATACATTCCAATATATATAATATTCTCTGCAGACCATTTGGGTGAACAACAGCCGAATTCAACAGCAGAAAAAAGTTTAAAAGAAGCGGTTGCTGTCACTTAGGGTGTATGTATTTTCTGTTTTGGTCGATCTTTGTGAGTGCAATGCCATGTAGTATGAACACCTGACCACACAGTTGTCTGTCAGTTTATACTATGTGCACACAAACTACAGTACCCATGATTTCTTTATAAAAACAATCCCACAATGCATCTCTCTAACTAAAACGTTCACCTGTCCAACACCGTCATATATGGAACGCCGTTTGGATCTTTGCGTGTCAAAATAGATACACATCAAATAACACTATTTGACGTGTCAAATAAGCTTGTTGACCAATCAGGACCTGAATATGACTGCACGTCATATTATAATTTAAGGCGTTCATACATTGATAACACTATCACTCGTATTTCATATGTCAACACGATTCATCGATACGTATGCTATGATGCTGGTAAACTTGTCTCGCTACAGTGCTGGTCATAAAAAATGGATGCAAACAATGTTCTTCCCCCAAAACATAGCAAAACGACATAATCTGTTTCAGTAGCTATATAGTTAGCTAGCTAATTAATTAATGGTCGGACCCATCTATGTGAAGCTAGAAACAATAAGGATTAGCCACAATAGTGGACTTTGCTGTTTGCCTTCAAAATAAACGTATGTAATTGACAGTGATGCAAATAAATACATAATAGTAGAATTATGTCATAATTGAATAGATCATGCTAAACGAAGTTGGAATGTTATATAAAATCAACAAAAGAGCGGGACTCTGAAACAACTGTGAATTGAGCCACATTTATTGTCAATCTATGTGTATTGGACACTATTCCAGAAGAAAAACAATAATGTGTGGATGTTTGAGTCTGATAACTGAGGTCGTTGGGAAAAAATATCTTGGGCATTGTGTAGACTGATACCTCATTGAGCCCCCATCCGCAAGTAAAGCTGTACAATGCAATATGAATGTCAATACACACAATGGGCTTACTGGGGAGGGGATTTCACAGTCACAGTCCCGAGCTACAATGCTAATATTTTCAAAAACTCTTCACAGTAGTGTTCTGTGGGTGTCACAGAGTAGACATATACCCCATTTCATTGCTTCACATTCCAACCTTGTTTATTAACATTATCTAGTCTAAATATGCCATGATTCCACCCATTCTAACATTCTGCATCCCGTTCAAAGAGGTACTTTTATTTTGAAGGCAAACCGCAAATATTTGTTTTTATTGTGCCTAATCCTTATTGTAGTTTCACAACATATAACCCGGTACCGTCGAGCCTAATGAAGCTAGCTGGCTGCTTATACCGTTAGCTTTGGGAAACAGGGTTTAGTAGCTTGCTAGCTATTTCTTTTCATGAACTGAAGTTCAATTTCAATAGGCGAACAACAAGTGGCTACCTAGCTAATACTTACTCACACGGATTCCGAAATCATTTCTAAGAATAAGGAAAATGACTGCAGTTTCTACTGGTCATTGTTTTCAGGCTGGTTGTATTGGTGCTAGCTAGGTACCAAGCTAAAGCCAGCTAACTACCCCAGAAGTTGCGTTCCAGCACAACATTATACAATTAAACTGTGTTATTTGACGTGTATATTTTTTGATACGCAAAGACCCAAACGGCGTTCCATAGTCATACGCTATGAAAGTGTCGCGGCAAGTAGCATTGTAGTTTTAGAATTCTTGAAAGCTCTTGAATTATTTTCAATTGGCAAATACGTAGCGCAATCGTCTTCAATGGGCAAATACATAGCGCAATGGTCTTCAATGGGCAAATACGTAGCGCAATGGTCTTCAGTGCGAAAACTTCATAAAAGGGATCTGGCAGAAGTAAATTCATCCAAAAACAAGACAACATTTTGATATATATCTTAAATGACTGCGTTTTCCTGAATTTGATGATATAATCGTAAAGCCCATTCAAAGGATTAGGGGACTGACCCCGGAAGTATGACGTAATGCTGCTTCACTTTCATTGCAGGTGGAAGTTAAACTACCCATAACCACAGATCTAAAATCAGATTACACTACCCCCAAATCTAACCTTGACCATAAATGGGATAAAATTATATCTGACCCCAGACCAGAGGCTAGGGGCAATTTAATCTAATTCCACTCCAATTCTTAATTTGATCACCCTGTTGCAGGAGACATTTCGTGCAATGAAGGAAATGTAAAACGTGTAGTGTATTTTAAGTTTTAAAAAGCTTCTGAAGTTTGTAATTTCCACTTTGAAATTTCAGACTTGATTTTCCCTTATGAAAAAAATGGTAAATTCCTACAAAAATAACCATTAGTTATAATCCACATTTTCTGTTGCTGCAGGATTATTTAACTGCTGTAGCAAACTGGCTCACATTAAGATTCTACATCTGTATGAAAACTCATTGTACTGTATGTATTGTTGAAAATTGATTTGCATTAGAGTTTATGAACAAGATGACTATATATACACTGCTCAAAAAAATAAAGGGAACACTTAAACAACACAATGTAACTCCAAGTCAATCACACTTCTGTGAAATCAAACTGTCCACTTAGGAAGCAACACTGATTGACAATAAATGTCACATGCTGTTGTGCAAATGGAATAGACAAAAGGTGGAAATTATAGGCAATTAGCAAGACACCCCCGAAAAAGGAGTGATTCTGCAGGTGGTGACCACAGACCCACAGACCACTTCTCAGTTCCTATGCTTCCTGGCTGATGTTTTGGTCACTTTTGAATGCTGGCGGTGCTCTCACTCTAGTGGTAGCATGAGACGGAGTCTACAACCCACACAAGTGGCTCAGGTAGTGCAGTTCATCCAGGATGGCACATCAATGCGAGCTGTGGCAAGACGGTTTGCTGTGTCTGTCAGCGTAGTGTCCAGAGCATGGAGGCGCTACCAGGAGACAGGCCAGTACATCAGGAGACGTGGAGGAGGCCGTAGGAGGGCAACAACCCAACAGCAGGACCGCTACCTCCGCCTTTGTGGAAGGAGGAGCACTGCCAGAGCCCTGCAAAATGACCTCCAGCAGGCCACAAAAAAGAATCACTCCTTTTTTGGGGGTGTCTTGCTAATTGCCTATAATTTCCACCTTTTGTCTATTCCATTTGCACAACAGCATGTGAATTTTTTTGGGCAATCAGTGTTGCTTCCTAAGTGGACAGTTTGATTTCACAGAAGTGTGGTTGACTTGGAGTTACATTGTGTTGTTTAAGTGTTCCCTTTATTTTTTTGAGCAGTGTATATACACAGTACCAGTCAAAAGTTTGGACACACCCACTCATTCAAGGGTTTTTCTTTATTTTTACTATTTTCTACATTGTAGAGTAATAGTGAAGACATCAAAACTATGAAATAAAACAAATGATCATGTAGTAACCAATAAAGTGTTAAACAAATCAAAATATATTTTATATTTGAGATTCTTCAAATAGCCACCCTTTGCCTTGACAGCTCTGCACACTCTTGGCATTCTCTCAACCAGCTTCACCTGGAATGCTTTTCCAAAAGTCTTGAAAGAGTTCCCACATATGCTGAGCACTTGTTGGCTGCTTTTCCTTCACTCTGCGGTCCGACTCATCCCAAACCATCTCAATTGGGTTGAGGTCAGGTGATTGTGGAAAATAAAGAATAACTCTGGAATGAGTAGCTGTGTCCAAACTTTTGACTTGTAGTGTATATACAGTGCATTTGGAAAGTATTCAGACCCCTTGACTTTTCCACATTTTGTTACGTTACAGCCCTATTATAAATTTGATTAAATTGTTTCCCCCCTCATCAATCTACACACAATACCCCATAACGACAAAGCAAAAACGTTTTATTTTTTTGCAAATGTATTCAAAAGAAAAAGTATTCAGACCCTTTACTCAGTACTTTGTTGAATCACTTTCGGGCAGCGATTACAGCCTCGAGGCTTCTTGGGTATGATGCTACAAGCTTGGCACACCTGTATTTGGGGAGTTTCTCCCATTCTTCTCTGCAGATCCTCTCAAGCTCTGTCAGGTTGGATGGGGAGCATCGCTGCACAGCTATTTTCAGGTCTCTCCAGAGATGTTCGATCGGGTTCAAGTCCGGGCTCTGGCTGGGCCACTCAAGGACATTCAGAGACTTGTCCCGTAGCCACTCCGGCGTTGTCTTGGCTATGTGCTTAGGGTTGTTGTCCTGTTGGAAGGTGAACCTTTACCCCAGCCTGAGGTCCTGTGTGCTCTGGAGCATGTTTTCATCAAGAATCTCTCTTTACTTTGCTCCGTTCATCTTTCCCCCGATCCTGACTAGTCTCCCAGTCTCTGCCGCTGAAAAACATCCCCACAGCATGATGCTGCCACCACCATGCTTCACAGTAGGGATGGCGCCAGGTTTTCTACAGTGGTGACGCTTGGCATTCAGGCCAAAGAGTTCAATCTTGGTTTCATCAGACAAGAGAATCTTGCTTCTCATGGTCTGAGAGTCCTTTAGGTGCCTTTTGGCAAACTCCAAGTGGGCTGTCATGTGCCTTTTACTGAGGAGTGGCTTCCGCCTGGAAACTCTACCATAAAGGCCTGATTGGTGGAGTGCTGCATACATGGTTGTCCTGCTGGAAGGTTCTCCTATCTCCACAGAGGAACTCTAGAGCTCTGTCAGAGTGACCATCGGGTTCTTGGTCACCTCCCTGACCAAGGCCCTTCTCCCCCGATTTCTCAGTTTGGCCGGGCAGCCAGCTCTAGGAAGAGTCTTGGTGGTTCCAAACCTCTTCCATTTAAGAATGATGGAGGCCACTGTGAGGCCACTGTGGGGACCTTCAATGCTGCAGACATGTTTTGGTACCCTTCCCCAGATCTGTTCCTCGACACAATTCTGTCTCGGAGCTCTACGGACAATTCCTTGAACCTCATGGCTTGGTTTTCACTCTGACATTCCCTGTCAACTGTGGGACCTTATATAGACAGGTGTGTGCCTTTCCACATCATGTCCAATCAATTGAATTTACCACAGGTGGACGCCAATCAAGTTGTAGAAACATCTCAAGGATGATCAATGGAAACAAGATGCATCTGAGATCAATTTCAAGTGTCATAGCAAAGGGTCTGAATACTTATGTAAACAAGTTTTTTTTTTTGCTATGTCATTTTTTATTTAATCCATTTTAGAATAAGGCTGTAATGTAACAAAATGGGAAACAGGGAAGGGGTCTGAAAACTTTCCGAATGCACTGTATATGTATATAAATATATATCTCCATGTCAAAATGAAGGTAAAATAAAAAATGTAATAAAAATGATTGTCCTCTTTATGCCATTTGACACACAGAATACATTAACTGGTTATTTCTGAAGCTAACACGGTGTCATACAAGACAGGCCAGTGAAAGAACACTGGTCTACACATCCACACTCCCTATATACACTTCTGTCGGTGTGAAAGAATCAAAATCAGTCTCTGGTTTAGCCTTTTGTATTTTTTTTTAGTTGAGAAAGATTTGTAGATATCCCTTGATAAAACAAAACTATGCGTGAAGGACAAGCTGCAGTGTTTAGGACTACCTGACGTTGGGCTTAGTTTTCTCCCAACAGCGCTCATCCAACGTTTTGTCCTTTCTCAGTTTACATTCATATCAAAACAGAGAAATCTATCACTTGGGTTATGATAGCCTACCACGTTATGCCTACCACGTTATGCCTACCACGTTATGCCTACCACATATAAAGTGCTCAGGACATTACTTCTACTCTTGTGTAGCATACAGCATCATTTACATATTTTGTGCTGACATAAAATGTATAACTAATACATCTGTATTTTCCCCCTCCATATTCTGGTCCTGTTATTGATACCTGGTACCATAAAAAATAAAAAAATAAAAGTATTACAAGAGTTTGAACAGAGAACATGACTTAAGCCGTCATGACAACCGAAGGAACAGACGTGATAACGATTGTATGTATGTGTATCAGTGTCTTTGTGTATGTTTACAGTGACTATTGATATCTGCAAACATTGCTTCCATTAAAAACAGATTAAAAAGATGGATGGAGGTTTATAAAAAGCAGGTCCGGGTGTAGTAGAGTGGTAGAGAGATGGAACGGTGAAGGTGGGATGTGTCTCTCAATGTTTTGGATGTCCCACCCACCTTCCAACAGCATTCGCTCATCTTACTGTCAATCACCGGTCTGCACCAATGGCTCCACAGCACAGGGGAGTTGGAGGGGGGGACTGACTGTGTGTGGATGTGGTTCATTGCTGAGGGAGATTTAGAGGGATAGAGGATATGAGCTATGACAATATTGCAGGGTGAGGGAATGAAACGGGGGATCTAGGGGGTGTGTGTAGTGAGATGTGTGAGTGTTTCTGGGTCTCTGCGTCAGTTGTTTGAGGGAGCATTCGGTGCCTGTGTGGGTGTTTGTGTGTGTCTTAGGTGTTGGTGGGATGTTCAGACCACTGTGGCTGGTCTGGGCAGAGTGTGTGTGTCTGTCTCGGTTGGTGGAAGTGGTTAAACCAATGTGGCTGGTCTGGGCATTGTATATGTGTGTGTGTCTCAGTTGGTGGGAGTGGTTAAACCACTGTGGCTGGTCTGCGGTCCATCTCCTCCTCCAGCTTCACCATCTGCTGGATGTCTTTGGCCTAGAGGGAACCAACAACCACACTGTTACACAAACCGTGCACACACACACACCTCCCTACGCAAGAATCCACACACACTTCTACCAGAGACATAATTCTACTGCATCAGTACAGCCATTTATTGATTTAAACTACAGTAACAGTACAACTACCTAAACCATGCCAGCCCAAACTAACTCCTCCGTCCTGTCCCAGTGTTGCAGCAGACTGTCACATGATATCAGGTGTCAGGAAGACTCTCAGTGAAACAGCAGTAGAGGGTCTCCTGGGTCCTTGTAATACTGCCATGACTCATCATAATGATCAATGACTCATGTAGACAGGACTGACTGCTGACACCCTGAGTGCTGCATATTAAAAGGTTACCATGTGGTTTCATAACACAAAGTCTTGGATGGAAGCGCCTACCTTGACACTGTTTATTGGCATGATGTGATTTCAAACGCTGTGGTGCAAAAACAAGCAAATCATAAGGATGAGAAAGAACATACATGTGACATACATGTACTGGCTGTGAAAAATAATGACAAACAATACAACTATGGTTTGTGTGGTAATCTGATCCTTGATCAGCGGTTAGCTACCTGCTCATTGAACTTGTCCAGTTTCTCTAGCTGTTCTTTCTGAGACTTCTCCAGCGTCTCCATCTCCTTCTGGTGCTTCATAGCCAACTAGCGATGGAGCAAGGGATAGAGGACAAAGATGGAGGGAGGAGAAAAACGGAGGGAGGAGAAAGAGTCATTTACTTTAACACCAAATGTATCAGCTAAGCAAACCATTTCAAGGCTAAGGCGCTAGTTGATTCACCTCAACAGCAGCACAGCACTAGAATTAGTAGAAGATAAAACACCAACCCTTTTCCTTTCTTCCAGGAACTTTTTGGTGTTGCTGCTGTTCAACTCTCTAACTCTCCTGTGAAGAGAACGAGAAGGAAGACATTCTAAGATTATACGAGTACAAAGCCAGTTTAAGGGGTGTTCATTGGGAACCTAAATACTGTAGTCTACACCGAGTACACCAAACATTAACAACACCTTTCTTGTATTGAGGTACACCCTCCCATTCTGCCCTCAGAACAGCCTCAATTTGTCGGGGCATGGACTCTACAAGGTGTCGAATGCGTTCCACATGGATGCTGGTCCATGTGGACTCCAATGCTTCCCACAGTTGTGTCAAGTTGGCTGGATGTCCTTTGGGTGGTGGAACACTCTTAATTCACTGGGAACTGTGTAACGTGAAAAAATCAGCAGCGTTGCGATTCTTGACACAAACCGGTGTGCCTGGCACTTAAATATTTTGTCTTGCCCATTCATCCTCTGAATGGCACACATACACAATTAATGTCTCAATTGTCTCAAGGCTTAAAAATCCTTCTTTAACCTGTCTCCTCCCCTTCATCTACACTGATTGAAGTGGATTTAACAAGTGACATCAATAAGGGGTCATATCTTTCACCTGGATTCACCTGGTCAGTCTGTCATGGAAAGAGTAGGTGTTCATAATGTTGTGTATACTCAGGGTATAAACATCCTGACATAACCCATGTTCTCCATGCAGTCAAAGTCAGTTTATGATTAGCGAGCGGGGCAGTGTGACCCACCTCTCCCTCTCTGCCTTGTTTTTGATGGTCTTGTCCTGGCTGATGGCCTTGCTGTTCTCCATGGACGTCTTGGCCTGGTTGGCCCGCATCTCCTTGCTCTGCCTGAGAGGGGAGGGGACAAAAAAACAGCCTGGTAAGAAACCTCATCAAGTACACATATACCTAGCAGGATAACCCCACAGCTCACAGTAGCCAAGATGGTTAGACTGTATCTGTTGTCCTAGGGACCTCATTCAGAGACATCAGAACTATAGCACAGATCATGTCCCAATGAAGAACTCTGGATTTTCAGTTTGAGCTGTAGGGTCAGCTGTTTTGTCAGTTCCTCTTTAAGTTTGAGATGTAGGGTCTACTCCATTGCTCTACAACCCTGCTTCTGGAGAGCTACCCTCCTGTAACTTTTCTGGAGAGCTACCCTCCTGTAGCTTTTCTGGAGAGCTACCCTACTGTAGCTTTTCTGGAGAGCTACCTTACTGTAGCTTTTCTGGAGAGCTACCCTCCAGCTTGGCCCAACCTAGGTGAAAACTTAAAGGAGGGTATCTCTCCAGGAACAGGGTTGAAGAGCCCTGACCTAGTGTATGTGTGTGCATCGCTCTCTCTCACCGTTCGTGAATCAGTTTGAGCGATAGAGTCTGTTGTTCCTGGACTCCACTCAGTAGTTTCTTGAGCTGTTCACACTGCTGGACCACGTGGATGTCCTTCATATCCTGCTCTACACTGCTGTGGGAGTTGATCATCTCTGACCACTCCTTAGTGTGCTGGGCTGTAATGTCCTTCACCTGAAGGGCACAGGATACACAATATTACACTACACTAAACTGTATATCATCTCAGACCACTCATTAGTGTGCTGTGATTTGTTGTTCTTCACCTGAAGGGCACAGCATACACACTACACACTTAAACACCAAACACTATATCATCACTAACCACTCCTTAATGTGCTGAGCTGCTGTAATGTTATTCAACTAATCACTGCAGGTGCAGGAGTCCCCAATTTAACTTAGAATTCAGTTGGACAAAGACAATCTATCTCCTTCTGATGACAGAGGGGCGGTGACTGTGGACTGAAGGTTACCTTAGCTTTGTGGTCAGTGTTCAGTTTCTCCACTTTACTCTCAGTCTCCTTCTTCAACTCCAGACAGTTGTTTTCTCTGTGGGGCGACAGAAAGGTATTTCTTAGCTAGGTGGAGACAGGAACAAACCTTAATTTTATACACCCAACGGCTGTGTCCAGATGCTAGGTATACGATAATACATGTTTATGTTGAATGTTTATTTCAACATGTCAAAATTGATTGATTGACTAATTGCTTGAATGATTGATCTACATGTCCTGATATTTACCCTCGTTTCTTGATGGCCTTCTCCAGCAGTTTGTCCTGTGTCAGCTTCTCCTTGTCGTGCTGAGAAATCATCTTGTCCACCTGGGTGCAGTGGCACTTCTGCATGATGGTGCGGTCCTGAAACAGAACACAACATATTACTGAGGATATCAAGTCACAACTGATTTACAGTGAGATACTATTGCAGAGATAGAGACAGCTTAAGATAGCTTGGTCCAACCTTTCCTAAACAAGTCATTTACCATTACAGCCAGACCATATAGCTGAGAACTTACACTAACAAAACATTAGTGGAAATGGTTAAACCCCTGGCTAGTGGGTACATCTGTTCAAAAACATCAGTCTGACTGTCATAACTGTTATGTAACAGGAAAAGAGAGCAGGAGGTTACTATGGTCAACCAAACAAGAGATCCTCTCTTTAGTATACAAACAGGTTGCTACGTAAGAAGGGATTTCATAAGGACATGGTGTTAGTGACTGAAGTCTAGCTACTGTGTGTGTGTGTGTCTGTGTGCTTGCGTGTATGCATGTGTGTGGGGTCATCTTAGCAAGTCTAATTTCTGCCTGTCCACTCTCTGGTGAGATCAAAGACAAACACCTTAGGTTACAGGATGCACTCAAGAGTGGGTGTGTGTGTTTGTGTGTGTGGGCGGGGGTCAGACAACACTGAATGATGAAAGGAGAGACCTCTATCCCTCTTTTTTCCTCTCCATCTCTTTATCGCGATCAGCGTGTGGACATCAGGATGAATGATCTGTACTGTGTTAGCTCTGGGACCTGTACAAGCAGTCTAAAACATCAACCCACCTTTGCGTGCTTCTTCTTTAAAAAGTTCAGCTCTTTCTGCTGCTTTTTAACCAGTTTAAGGTACGTCTGGCGAGAGGAAAGACAGATTACTGAAAACAGATGGAATTCACTAATCAACGGACAGCTAGACACTAGACAAAGCCTGTTTGAGGAATGTCAGTGCTGCACCAACCCTCTGTTTGTGCTACAGGAAACATCTGACTGATGTTAAATACTATTGATACTGATAAATAAACAAATTATATAAAAACATGATCATTTTTTATGATGTTGGTGTATACATTTACCAGATAATAAAGTTATAATAGGGAAGGGACCTAGGGAACTGTTAAGGTTCTGGTTAGGAGTAAACTAGATGGTAGGGGTCAGCAGTATCAGCAGGATATAGGTGGTAGGGGTCAGATATTAGGGGTCAGTAGTACCAGCAGGATATAGGTGGTAGGGGTCAGATATTAGGGGTCAGTGGTATCAGCAGGATATAGGTGGTAGGGGTCAGATATCAGGGGTCAGTAGTATCAGCGGGATATAGGTGGTAGGGGTCAGATATTAGGGGTCAGTGGTATCAGCAGGATATAGGTGGTAGGGGTCAGATATCAGGGGTCAGTAGTATCAGCGGGATATAGGTGGTAGGGGTCAGATATTAGGGGTCAGTGGTATCAGCAGGATATAGGTGGTAGGGGTCAGATATCAGGGGTCAGTAGTACCAGCAGGATATAGGTGGTAGGGGTCAGATATCAGGGGTCAGTGGTACCAGCAGGATATAGGTGGTAGGGGTCAGATATCAGGGGTCAGTAGTACCAGCAGGATATAGGTGGTAGGGGTCAGATATCAGGGGTCAGTAGTATCAGCGGGATATAGATGGTAGGGGTCAGATATCAGGGGTCAGTAGTATCAGCGGGATCTGGATGGTAGGGGTCAGATATCAGGGGTCAGTAGTATCAGCAGGATATAGGTGGTAGGGATCAGATATTAGGTGTCAGTAGTATCAGCAGGATATAGGTGGTAGGGGGTCAGATATTAGGGGTCAGTGGTATCAGCAGGATATAGGTGGTAGGGGGTCAGATATTAGGTGTCAGCAGTATATAGGTGGTAGGGGTCAGATATTAGGGGTCAGTGGTACCAGCAGGATATAGGTGGTAGGGGGTCAGATATTAGGTGTCAGCAGTATATAGGTGGTAGGGGTCAGATATTAGGGGTCAGTGGTACCAGCAGGATATAGGTGGTAGGGGTCAGATATTAGGGGTTAGTGGTATCAGCAGGATATAGGTGGTAGGGGTCAGATATTAGGGGTCAATAGTATCAGCAGGATATAGGTGGTAGGGGTCAGATATTAGGGACCAGTAGTAACAATCAGGGTAAAGGTAACCTATGCCTCACCTTCATCTGTTTCAAGTCATCAATATTCACATGAGGCACCAGTGCATTTATATCTACAAAGACAGAAATGGAAAAACAGCTCAATTGTGTCAATGTGAGTGAGATGTGTGATGTACTGTAGAGGTCTAGACCAGCTCCGAGCTGGTCTGTGTGTGTGTTAGTGTGTGTGTGTGTGTGTGTGTGTGTGTGTGTGTGTGTCGTACCCTTCTTGGTCTCAGTGTTGTTCTGGGCAGAAGTAGAAGACTGAGCCGGGTCTGAGCTGGACGGTGTGTGTGTGTGTGTGTGTGTGTGTGTGTGTGTGTGTGTGTGTGTGTGTGTGTGTGTGTCGTACCCTTCTTGGTCTCAGTGTTGTTCTGGGCAGAAGTAGAAGACTGAGCCGGGTCTGAGCTGGTCTGTGGCGTCAAGTTGGTCTTCACGTTGGCGTTTATCTTCCCTTTCTTGTCGTTCTTCGAACTCTCATTTGGTACATCTGCTATATCGCTCTGGAGAGAGGGAGAGGAGGAGAGAAGAGAGAAAGAGAGAGACAGAGAAAGAGAGAGAGGAAGACAGGAGGGCGTTTCAGGTCTATGGACAGAAATCTTTCTCACGCACTTTTCAATCATTACTGCATTTCCAAATAGATGGAGGGATAGTTATATTTAGTATTTTCTCCTACCCATCCCAAAGCACATGTTATTAACCAGGGACAAAATAATGTGCTATCTAGAACCTAAAACAGTTCTTAATAGGAGAACTCTTTGAAGAACCCAAAATGGTGGACAGCCGAAGAACCCTTTTGGAACCCTTTTTTCTAAGAGTGTAGATAGCTACTAAGACTACTAAACCAGTAGCCAAAGCAACTCATCTTCAACCTTATCCTATACTGTGATGAGAACAACACAACCACACACACACTCTACATACCCTCACACCCACAAAACACACACACACACACACACACACACGAAATACGCTGGCAAATACTTTTTCACAGCACTGTATTACCTCAATTACCTCATACCCCTGCACATTGACTTAGTACCGGTACTCTTTGTACACTGCACAAAAAAATAAAGGGAACACTTAAACAACACAATGTAACTCCAAGTCAATCACACTTCTGTGAAATCAAACTGTCCACTTAGGAAGCAACACTGATTGACAATAAATTTCACATGCTGTTGTGCAAATGGAATAGACAAAACGTGGAAATTATAGGCAATTAGCAAGACACCCCCAAAAAAGGAGTGATTCTGCAGGTGGTGACCACAGACCACTTCTCAGTTCCTATGCTTCCTGGCTGATGTTTTGGTCACTTTTGAATGCTGGCGGTGCTCTCACTCTAGTGGTAGCATGAGACGGAGTCTACAACCCACACAAGTGGCTCAGGTAGTGCAGTTCATCCAGGATGGCACATCAATGCGAGCTGTGGCAAAAAGGTTTGCTGTGTCTGTCAGCGTCGTGTCCAGAGCATGGAGGCGCTACAAGGAGACAGGCCAGTACATCAGGAGACGTGGAGGAGGCCGTAGGAGGGCAACAACCCAGCAGCAGGACCGCTACCTCCGCCTTTGTGCAAGGAGGTGCACTGCCAGAGCCCTGCAAAATGACCTCCAGCAGGCCACAAATGTGCATGTGTCAGCATATGGTCTCACAAGGGGTCTGAGGATCTCATCTCGGTAGCTATTGGCAGTCAGGCTACCTCTGGCGAGCACATGGAGTGCTGTGCGGCCCCACAAAGAAATGCCACCCCACACCATGACTGACCCATCGCCAAACCGGTCATGCTGGAGGATGTTGCAGGCAGCAGAACGTTCTCCATGGCGTCTCCAGACTCTGTCACGTCTGTCACATGTGCTCATGTGCTCAGTGTGAACCTGCTTTCATCTGTGAAGAGCACAGGGCGCCAGTGGCGAATTTGACAATCTTGGTGTTCTCTGGCAAATGCCAAACGTCCTGCACGGTGCTGGGCTGTAAGCACAACCCCCACCTGTGGACGTCGGGCCCTCATACCACCCTCATGGAGTCTGTTTCTGACCGTTTGAGCAGACACATGCACATTTTTGGCCTGCTGGAGGTCATTTTGCAGGGTGCTGGCAGTGCACCTCCTTGCACAAAGGCGGAGGTAGCGGTCCTGCTGCTGTGTTGTTGCCCTCCTACGGCCTCCTCCACGTCTCCTGATGTACTGGCCTGTCTCCTGGTAGCGCCTCCATGCTCTGGACACGACGCTGACAGACACAGCAAACCTTTTTGCCACAGCTCGCATTGATGTGCCATCCTGGATGAACTGCACTACCTGAGCCACTTGTGTGGGTTGTAGATTCCGTCTCATGCTACCACTAGAGTGAGAGCACTGCCAGCATTCAAAAGTGACCAAAACATCAGCCAGGAAGCATAGGAACTGAGAAGTGGTCTGTGGTCACCACCTGCAGAATCACTCCTTTTTTGGGGGTGTCTTGCTAATTGCCTATAATTTCCACGTTTTGTCTATTCCCTTTGCACAACAGCATGTGCAATTTATTGTCAATCAGTGTTGCTTCCTAAGTGGACAGTTTGATTTCACAGAAGTGTGATTGACTTGGAGTTACATTGTGTTTTTTAAGTGTTCCCTTTATTTTTTTGAGCAGTGTATATAGCCTCATTATTGTTATTTTATTGTGTTACTATTTCCTTTTATTATTTAACTATATTAGAAAAATAAAGGTTTAACTCTGCATTGTTGGGAATGGGCTCGTAAGTAAGCATTTCACAGTAAAGTCTACACCTGCTGTGTTCGGCAAATGGGACAAATAACATTTTATTTGATTGATTTGATATACACTCAGTTGCCAGTTTATTAGGTACACCCATCTAGTACAGGGTCGGACCCCCCAGCAGTGGTGTAAAGTTCTAAAGAAAAAATAGTTTAAAGTACTACTTAAGTTGTTTTTTGGGGTATCTGTACTTTACTATTTACATTTTTACAACTTTTACTTTACTACATTCCTAAAGAAAATAATGTACTTTTTACTCCATACATTTTTTCTCTAACACCCAAAAGTACTCGTTACATTTTGAATACTTAGTAGGACAGAAAATGGTTAAATTCACACACTTATCAAGAGAACATCCCTGGTCATCCCTACTGCCTCTGATCTGGCAGACTCACTAAACACAAATGCTTTGTTTGTAAATTATGTCTGAGTGTTGGAGTGTGCCCGTGGCTATCCGTAAATGTAAAAAACAAAAAAAATGTGGAGTCTGGTTTGCTTGAAAAAGTTTTATTTAAATTTTTTAATTTTGTACTTTTAGTTTTGATACTTAAGTATATTTAAAACCAAATACTTTTAGACTTTTACTCAATTAGTATTTTACTGGGTGACTTCCATTTTTACTTGAGTAATTTTTTAGTAAGGTATCTTTACTTTTACTCAAGTATGACAATTGGGTACTTTTTTCCCCACTGCCCCCCAGTAGCCATGGAGGTATGCACCTGGTCAGCAACAATGTTCAGCTGTGGTGTTCAATCGTTGCTTGGTATCAAGGGACCTAACGTGTGCCAGGAAAGCATTCTCCACACCATTACACCACCGCCACTAGACTGTACCGTTGACACCTTGCAGGATGGGGCCATGGACTCCTGCTGCTAACAAATCCTGACTCTGCCATCAGCATGACACAACAGAAACTGGGATTCGTCGGACCAGGCAATGTTTTCCCACTCCTAAATTGTCCAGTGTCGGTGATCGCGTGCCCACTGGAGCCGTTTCTTCTTGTTTTTAGCTGATAGGAGTGGAACCTGGTGTGGTCGTCTGCTGCAATAGCCCATCCGTGACAAGGACCGACGAGTTGTGCGTTCCGAGAAGCTGTTCTGTACACCACTGTTGTACAGCGCCGCTATTTGCCTGTTTGTTAGCTTGCACGATTCTTGCCATTTTCTTTCGACCTCTCTCATCAACAAGCTATTTTTGCCCACAGGACCGCCGCTGACTGGATGTTGAAAAGCTCAGCAGGCCGGCCGCTTCTGAGATACTGGAGCCGGCGCACCTGGCACCAATGATCATACCACGCTCAAAGTCGCTTAGGTCACCGTTTTGCCCATTCTAATGTTCAATTGAACAGTAACTGAATGCCTCGATGCCTGTCTGCCTGCTTCATATAGCAAGCCACGGCCACGTGACTCACTGTCTGTAGGAGCAAATCATTTTCCTACCTAATAAACTGAGTACTGTATACACTATCGGTCAAAAGTTTTAGAATACCTACTCATTAAAGGGGTTTTCTTTATTTCGACTATTTTCTACATTGTAGAATAATAGTGAAGACATCAAAACTATGAAATAACACATATGGAATCATGTAGTAACCAAAAAAAGTGTTAAACAAATCAAAATATATTTCATATTTGAGATTCTTCAAAGTAGCCACCCTTTGTATTGATGACAGCTTTGCACACTCTTGGCATTCTCTCAACCAGCTTCATGAGGTAATCACCTGGAATGCATTTCAGTTAACAGGTGTGCCTTCTTAAAAGTTAATTTGTGAAATTTCTTTCCTTCTTAATGTGTTTGAGCCAATCAGTTGTGTTGTGACAAGGTAGGGGGAGTATACAGACGATAGCCCTATTTGGTAAAAGACCAAGTCCATATTATGGCAAGAACAACTCAAATAAGCAAAGAGAAACGACAGTGCATCATTATTTTAAGACATGAAGGTCAGTCAATACGGAACATTTCAAGAACTTTGAACGTTTCTTCAAGTTCAGTCGCAAAAAGCACTATGATGAAACTGGCTCTCATGAGGACCGCCACAGGAATGGAAGACCAAGAAGGAGAGTGATGGAGTGCTGCATCAGATGACCTGGCCTCCACAATCCCCTGACCTCAACCAAATTGAGATGGTTTGGGATGAGTTGGGCCGCAGAGTGAAGGAAAAGCAGCCAACAAGTGCTGAGCATATGTGGGAACTCCTTCAAGACTGTTGGAAAACCATTTCAGGTGAAGTTGGTTGAGAGAATGCCAAGAGTGTGGAAAGTTGTCATGAAAGGCAAAGGGTGGCTACTTTGAAGAATCTCAAATACAAAATATAAAACTTTGGACCTGTAGTGTATGTGCTGTAGCCAACTCCAACGCACAATAGACCAGTTGGCTACAACACATACAATATGTTACATGTACCGTTTCAATCCCCAGAGCTCTCATCTGGTCCGCTCTTTTCTCTGCTATGGACAGGAACTTTTTGGGGTCTGACAGGGCGTCTACGATGGCTAGAGAGAAGACAGGAGATTAATCAATACACTGAACTGAACTGGAATGGAGTGTTGGAACTTCAATGTAATGTATTGTCATATTTGATGTACTTGAGGTTCCATCGTTTTTTAAAGTCTAAACACAGTCATTATACAGAAAGACAAGCAAAGATGACAACGTTCTACTGCAGTAGCAACATTCTATTGAATGAAATTAAGCAGGTACATATGTAGGATCTTAATTTGAGCCAGTTTCTCACAGTAGGAAAATAATCCTGCAGCAACAGGAAATATGAATATTATCTAGATTATAATTGGACATTTGGACATTTTTATATGAGTTGATAATTATTTTCTATGGGAAAATCAAGTCTGACATTTCAAAGTGGAAATTACAAACTTCAAAATACTTTAAACCTCAAACACACTACAAGTTCTACATTTCCTGCATTGCAATTCTCCTGCAACAGGGTGATCAAATTAAAACCCTACATCTGTATATATTCGAGTAGATAATATGAAAGCCTCCTGCAAAAGACAGAAAATGATGCTCCCATTATTTGGATTTTAAACATTAACACAGTCTTTCAACACTGCTTATGGGTTATCATCATAATGATTGCCTTGGCTTGGCTTAAGGACTATTCAAATATGTTGTGTATCTCCTTGCCTGTGTCTCTCTATAAGTGGCTATTACACTAGCTCTGCTACCATCCTCATTTGCTCTGTGTCATTACTTCTGATGTAGAATACACTGTAGGGCAGCACACCCTGAACGGAGGGACGGAAGGAAGGAGGGACAGTTTGTTAACTGATCCTCATCCTCTTCGGAACCTGGCCATGACCCACTCCCCCGAGGGTGTCCCAGGGACTGGGATATAAACACATTTCCAATTCATACATGCGTATTAATACACACGTGTTCATGTGTGAAATAGGACAAATATAAGCACCCACAAAAAGTAATAAATATAATAATGAATCTCCCTCTTTCTTCTTCTCTCCTCTACCTCTCCTCTCTTCAAACTCTCCTCTATTCACCTCCTTCTCTTCTCTCCTCTTCTGTCCTACCTCTCATCTCCTTCCCTCTCCCCAGAGCCTTCTGCATCCACTTCAGTATCTACTATGAATAAATTGAATGGAGATATAAATTGGACCGTGTGTGTGTGTGGTAGGAAAGAGAAAGACAAAAGACCAGCTGAGAAAGGGACAACGCAAGCACATGTTCCCAGCTCTTCACACACACACACACACACACACACACACACACACACACACACACACACACACACACACACACACACACACACACACACACACACACACACACACACACACACACACACACACACACACACACACACACACACACACACACACACAGTATAGACTAATAAGGTCTCTATTAAGGTTGCAAAGGGCCAGAATATTTCAGAAATTTTTCCATGGGAAGTTAAGCCCCGGAATTTTGGGAATTTTGCTTAAATTCATCAAAAAAGTTAGCTTATAACAGTGAACCTAGGTCTTGTGGCATATTTTGGTTAAACTATCCCCAATTCAGTGGAATTGCAACCCTCTGCATGCACAGTGCATTCTTCCATCACATGTCCAGCTGATTCTCAAGATCTTGCACACTAATGAGATGATATTGAGCCCACACTACTACATTGTCTGAGCCAAGGACTACATGCTTTCTGGTAAGTTTTGATTACAATACTGGGTGAGGTGAATATATTTTAAATGACGTACATTATTTAGATATAGGGGTTAGCGGCACCCCCCCTTTTCTCAATAGACGAAAAATTTCGTTCCCAAATTAAACTGCCTCGTACTCAATTCTTGCTCGTACAATATGCATATTATTATTACTATTGGATAGAAAACACTCTCTAGTTTCTAAAACCGTTTGATTTATATCTGTGAGTAAAACAGAACTCAAGTTGGAGCAATTTTCCTGTGAGGAAGTGAGAAATCTGAAATCAGGCAGGCTGTTCTGGGGTCAGTTTATTAATTTGCATGTCTTCTATTGGTCGAGATGCAATGCATACGCCTTCCCCTAGATGTCAGCAAATAGTGAGAATTGGAATGGAGTTGCTAGGCAGATCTGAGGCCATATAAAGGGTCTGGGAACGTGGGGTCCACTCTTCATCATTCGCCATGACGCAAGACAGACCTCAGGATTGCGTTCTGGAAAGCTCCCGTTAAAGGCCTTAGATATATCCGGCTCTGATTTTATTCGATATAGGTGTTAAAGACATCATAATGTTGTTATTTTAAACCGAGTTATATCAGTTTATATCAGTATATTGCGATTTTCGGATATTTCTTAGTGCTGTGTTATAGTGAGTTGAACACGTCTTCGCCACATGGCTAATGTTTACTGCTAATTCCAAAGTTGAAGGCGACAATCTACAACCGAGCAACGATTCCTCTGGACAAAGGACAACTTGCCCAAGATTCTGATGGGAGCTCATCAAAAAGTAAGAAGTATTTATGATGTTAATTCGTTGTTCTGTTGAAAAATGTAAAACTACTATTCCTCCATTAATTTCGGTGCGGTCTCGCTTTAACTCACGCTGTATGTCGTAGTAACGTTAATTTAAAAAATCTAACACAGCGGTTGCATTAAGAACTAATGTATCTTTCATTTGCTGTCCAACCTGTTACGGATTAGATTAGGTGCCTCTCCCAAGATTTCTCCCGACATTTTGTTGGCAGCTTGGCTACTATTCTCATTGTATAACCACGATTTGTGCCGCTAAATATGCACATTTTCGAACAAACTCTATATGTATTGTGTAATATGATGTTATAGGACTGTCATCTGAAGAAGTTTGAGAAGGTTAGTGAAAAAATGTATATCTTTTGCTGGTTTATTCGTTATCGCTATTGTTGGCTTGAATCAATGCTGTTGTGTGGTTGGCTATTGTAGTAAGCTAATATAATGCTATATTGTGTTTTCGCTGTAAACCACTTAAAAAATCTGAAATATTGGCTGGATTCACAAGATCTTTGTCTTTCATTTGCTGTACGCTGTGTATTTTTCATAAATGGTTTATGATGAGTATTTAGGTAATTCACGTTGGTCTCTGTAGTTATTCTAGTTGCTTTGGTGAGAGTTGTGATGGTGGCTGCAATGTAAAACTATGATTTATACCTGAAATATGCACATTCTTCTAACAAAACATATGCTATACAATAAATATGTTATCACACTGTCATCTGATGAAGTTGTTTCTTGGTTAGTGACTATTTATATCTTTATTTGGTCGAAATTGTGATATCTACCTATGCAGGAAAAAAATGGTGGGAAAAAAAGTTGTGTCTTTTGCTATCGTGGTTAGCTAATAGAAATACATATTGTGTCTTCCCTGTAAAACATTTTAAAAATGAAATGATGGCTGGATTCACAAGATGTGTATCTTTCATCTGGTGTCTTGGACTTGTGATTTAATGATATTTAGATGCTAGTATTTACTTGTGACGCTATGCTAGGCTATGCTAGTCAGCTTTTTTACTGATGGGGGTGCTCCCGGATCCGGGATTGTGACCAAGTAGAAGTTTTAACTAGTAAATAGTAGCCTACAGCAAAGTGTGTTTAAATAATGTCTAACTTGTTATCACAATTTTTGCTAGTTAGTTTTTGCTACCATGTGGGTTTTCGCTTGCTTGAGCCTGCTAACTGAGGAGTGTTAATTCACCTGTTTCCATACATGTTTAATTTTAAAACATTTATTTTACAACGCAATTGTTTAATCTAACTGCTTAACTATTTATCTCTACATAGAATAAATTTTTTTAAACACATTTTTTCTAATCTTTAGAGGAAAATGCCACGGGCACAATCTGATGTGTGGAGACATTTCACTGCAGCTAATGTAGAAGGAAAAACTGTGTACATTTGCAAATACTGTGCCAAATCACATGTGAAGAATGGCAAGGTTCTTAGCAGTCTGGCGAAGTACACTTCCAAGCAAGGGCTTTGGGCTAGAGATGCAATATTGCAGTCGTGCCAACATATCTCATCAGCCACCTGGTGGAAGGAACTTTGTGGATCTGATGCTCTTTCCCCTGTTGCCTCCATCATCCTCCAAATCCCACCAACATCAGCCGCCTCAGAGCGCAACTGGTTTGGGAACACACACACCAAAGCACGCAACAGGTTGACCAATACAAGGGTTGAAAATTTGGTGGCCATCAGGGCAAATTTGAGGCTTTTGAGCCTGACAACGAGCCATCCTCAACAAGGTTGGAACGTGACAGTGAAGATGATGCCTCAGTCTGATGTTCAAGAGGAGGACATTGAGGAGGTCCAGGGAGAAGACATGGAAGCCTGAGAGGAAGACAACCAAAGCTTTAGTTTCTCGACTATAATTTTACAGATGAAAGCGTTTTTGGTAGATGCGATGGATCGTTCAATATTTCCTTTCCTTTGCTGTTCAGTGAAATGATCCCATGTGAAGAGTCAATTCATAAGAGTCAATTCAAAGTTCAATTCATAACTAAATTGTTTTAAAAATTTATATTGGAAGGATTTAATAATTTGCAATTATGTCTACTTATGATAAGATAAAAGGTTTATGTTTCTGTCTCCGTATGATATGGTAAATATATCTAATGCAAAAAACATCTACATTTAAATTAATATTAATTTGCATATATTTCCGTTAATTCCCATATATTCCCGTTAATTCCCACAGAAAGTTTCCATCTCTGAATATTCCCCAAAATGTTGCAACCCAAGTCTCCATACTCAAGTGTTTATGAGTGAATAATATAGAGTTGAATAGAGTTCAGTAGCACACATCTGTAGACCAATAGGATTCTCTCTCACACACACACACACACACACACACACACACACACACACACACACACACACACACACACACACACACACACACACACACACACACACACACACACACACACACACACACACACACACACACACACACACACGCGGCCTCTGCTGCCCCTAACCTACAATTCTGTAGAGAAAGTACATCTGTGTATTTGCAAGGGAGCGAGTGTGTGTGTGTGTGTGTGTGTCAGTGTGTCTCCTCACCTCCGAAGCCTTCGGGTACGTAGGTCTTAAGTACTATGTTACAGAAAACGGTGGGTAAAGACAGAGGCTTGTTCCCTTCGTTGCGTAAAGAGATGTGTCTGTATCCTGCCTGTAGACCCTCCAATGGTAGAATCCTCTGACCTATCAGCTTATTATTGTCATCATACACAGCTAGACGCAGCACAGCCAAGTCTGGCAGAATCACCTGTGAGAGAGAGAGAGAGAGACAGAGCGTGAGGAAGATAGAGAGAGAGGGGTGAGAGAGAAAGACAAAGAGAGAAATAGGAAAGAAAGTTAAGATTCATACCTTTTTCACTAGAATGAGTCAGTTTGTAAGGTAGAACATGTTATCACAGAGCAGTGATGACAGTAGAATATACCCAGCAGTGATGACAGTAGCATATACCCAGCAGTGATGACAGTAGCATATACCCAGCAGTGATGACAGTAGCATATACCCAGCAGTGACGACAGTAGCATATACCCAGCAGTGATGACAGTAGCATATACCCAGCAGTGATGACAGTAGCATATACCCAGCAGTGATGACAGTATCATATACCCAGCAGTGATGACTGTAGCATATACCCAGCAGTGATGACTGTAGCATATACCCAGCAGTGATGACTGTAGCACATACCCAGCAGTGATGATAGTAGCATATACCCAGCACTGATGACAGTAGCATATACCCAGCAGTGATGACAGTAGCATATACCCGGCAGTGATGACAGTAGCATATACCCAGCAGTGATGACAGTAGAATATACCCAGCAGTGATGACAGTAGCATATACCCAGCAGTGATGACAGTAGCATATACCCAGCAGTGATGACAGTAGCATATACCCAGCAGTGATGACAGTAGCATATACCCAGCAGTGATGACAGTAGCATATACCCAGCAGTGATGACAGTATCATATACCCAGCAGTGATGACTGTAGCATATACCCAGCAGTGATGACTGTAGCACATACCCAGCAGTGATGATAGTAGCATATACCAAGCACTGATGACAGTAGCATATACCCGGCAGTGATGACAGTAGCATATACCCGGCAGTGATGACAGTAGCATATACCCAGCAGTGATGACAGTAGCATATACCCAGCAGTGATGACTGTAGCACATACCCAGCAGTGATGACTGTAGCATATACCCAGCAGTGATGACTGTAGCATATACCCAGCAGTGATGACAGTAGCATATACCCAGCAGTGATGACAGTAGCATATACCCAGCAGTGATGACAGTAGCATATACCCAGCAGTGATGACAGTAGCATATACCCAGCACTGATGACAGTAGCATATACCCAGCACTGATGACAGTAGCATATACCCAGCAGTGATGACAGTAGAATATACCCGGCAGTGATGACAGTAGCATATACCCAGCAGTGATGACAGTAGCATATACCCAGCAGTGATGACACTAGAATATACCCAGCAGTGATGACAGTAGCATATACCCAGCAGTAATGATAGTGGCATATACCCAGCACTGATGACAGTAGCATATACCCAGCAGTGATGACAGTAGCACATACCCGGCACTGATGACAGTAGCATATACCCGGCAGTGATGATAGTAGCACATACCCAGCAGTGATGACAGTAGCATATACCCAGCAGTGATGCCAGTAGCATATACCCGGCAGTGATGACAGTAGAATATACCCAGCACTGATGACAGTAGCATATACCCAGCAGTGATGACAGTAGCATATACCCAGCAGTGATGACAGTAGCATATACCCAGCAGTGATGACAGTTGCATATACCCAGCAGTGATGACAGTAGAATATACCCAGCAGTGATGACAGTAGCATATACCCAGCAGTGATGACAGTAGCATATACCCAGCAGTGATGACAGTAGCATATACCCAGCAGTGATGACTGTAGAATATACCCAGCAGTGAGGACTGTAGCATATACCCAGCAGTGATGACTGTAGCACATACCCAGCAGTGATGATAGTAGAATATACCCAGCACTGATGACAGTAGCATATACCCGGCAGTGATGACAGTAGCATATACCCGGCAGTGATGACAGTAGCATATACCCAGCAGTGATGACTGTAGCATATACCCAGCAGTGATGACTGTAGCACATACCCAGCAGTGATGACTGTAGCATATACCCAGCAGTGATGACTGTAGCATATACCCAGCAGTGATGACAGTAGCATATACCCAGCAGTGATGACAGTAGCATATACCCAGCAGTGATGACAGTAGCATATACCCAGCAGTGATGACAGTAGCATATACCCAGCACTGATGACAGTAGCATATACCCAGCACTGATGACAGTAGCATATACCCAGCAGTGATGACAGTAGAATATACCCGGCAGTGATGACAGTAGCATATGCCCAGCAGTGATGACAGTAGCATATACCCAGCAGTGATGACAGTAGAATATACCCAGCAGTGATGACAGTAGCATATACCCAGCAGTGATGATAGTAGCATATACCCAGCACTGATGACAGTAGCATATACCCAGCAGTGATGACAGTAGCACATACCCAGCACTGATGACAGTAGCATATACCCGGCAGTGATGATAGTAGCACATACCCAGCAGTGATGACAGTAGCATATACCCGGCAGTGATGACAGTAGAATATACCCAGCACTGATGACAGTAGCATATACCCAGCAGTGATGACAGTAGCATATACCCAGCAGTGATGACAGTAGAATATACCCAGCACTGATGACAGTAGCATATACCCAGCAGTGATGACAGTAGCATATACCCAGCAGTGATGACAGTAGCATATACCCAGCAGTGATGACAGTAGCATATACCCAGCAGTGATGACAGTAGCATATACCCAGCAGTGATGACAGTAGCATATACCCAGCAGTGATGACAGTAGCATATACCCAGCAGTGATGACAGTAGCATATACCCAGCAGTGATGACTGTAGCATATACCCAGCAGTGATGACTGTAGCATATACCCAGCAGTGATGACTGTAGCATATACCCAGCAGTGATGATAGTAGCATATACCCAGCACTGATGACAGTAGCATATACCCGGCAGTGATGACAGTAGCATATACCCGGCAGTGATGACAGTAGCATATACCCAGCAGTGATGACTGTAGCATATACCCAGCAGTGATGACAGTAGACTGTAGCTAGGCTCTCCACTGTATCTGTTTCGAACAATAGCCCATAGACAAGGCCATTACAGAACCATTAACTCATCAGCAAGCACACATTCACACATCCAGGGAGAGGAGCTTTGTGTGTGTGTGTGTGTGTGTGTGTGTGTGTGTGTGTGTGTGCAATACGTATGTTTGTGTGTCCAGGGAATGGAGCTGTATGTGTGTGTGTGTGTGTGTGTGTGTGTGTGTGTGTGTGTGTGTGTGTGTGTGTGTGTGTGTGTGTGTGTGTGTGTGTGTCCAGACAGCTGTGTATGCATGCATGTCTAAATGTGTGAATGTCTGTGTATAAGTGCGTGCAACTCTGCAAGTCTTTTGCCAGCACGGTGTGGCAGTCTGTGTGTGTGTGTCCAGCAGCACGGTGTGAGATGGCCCTCCTGATGGCAGTGTGTGTGTGTGTGTGTGTGTGTGTGTCCAGCAGCACTGCGGCAGCAGGATATGACTGATGATGTGTGTTGTAGCTGGAGTCACACACACATCATCACCCCCCCCCCCCCCCCATACACACACCGAATCTCTGCCCCACATCCCTCCTTCTCTTTCCATTCTCTCTCCCTCATCTCCTCTTTTTCTATTTGTTCTCAAGGTCCTTCCCCCTGTCCACCTCTGTTCCTCTCATCCCCATTCTGTCTCTAATCTTCTCTTCCTCTCATCCCCATTCTGTCTCTAATCTTCTCTTCCTCTCATCCCCATTCTGTCTCTAATCTTCTCTTCCTCTCATCCCTATTCTGTCTCTAATCTTCTGTTCCTCTCATCCCCATTCTGTCTCTAATCTTCTCTTCCTCTCATCCCCATTCTGTCTCTAATCTTCTCTTCCTCTCATCCCTATTCTGTCTCTAATCTTCTCTTCCTCTCATCCCCATTCTGTCTCTAATCTTCTGTTCCTCTCATCCCTATTCTGTCTCTAATCTTCTCTTCCTCTCATCCCCATTCTGTCTCTAATCTTCTCTTCCTCTCATCCCTATTCTGTCTCTAATCTTCTCTTCCTCTCATCCCCATTCTGTCTCTAATCTTCTCTTCCTCTCAATCCCCATTCTGTCTCTAATCTTCTCTTCCTCTCATCCCTATTCTGTCTCTAATCTTCTCTTCCTCTCATCCCTATTCTGTCTCTAATCTTCTGTTCCTCTCATCCCCATTCTGTCTCTAATGTTCTGTTCCTCTCATCCCTATTCTGTCTCTAATCTTCTGTTCCTCTCATCCCCATTCTGTCTCTAATCTTCTCTTCCTCTCATCCCTATTCTGTCTCTAATCTTCTCTTCCTCTCATCCCCATTCTGTCTCTAATCTTCTCTTCCTCTCATCCCTATTCTGTCTCTAATCTTCTGTTCCTCTCATCCCCATTCTGTCTCTAATCTTCTGTTCCTCTCATCCCTATTCTGTCTCTAATCTTCTCTTCCTCTCATCCCCATTCTGTCTCTAATCTTCTCTTCCTCTCATCCCCATTCTGTCTCTAATCTTCTCTTCCTCTCATCCCCATTCTGTCTCTAATCTTCTCTTCCTCTCATCCCATTCTGTCTCTAATTTTCTCTTCCTCTATTTGCTCTTTGTCTTGCCTTCTCTCTCTCATGCTATACATCTGTTATCCCTCTCCGCTCTCTGCTCTTCCCTCCATGCTTTCTCCCCCTCTCCTCTCCGCTCTTCCCTCCATGCTTTCTCACCCTCTCCTCTCTGCTCTTCCCTCCATGCCTTCTCCCCCTCTCCTCTCTGCTCTTCCCTCCATGCTTTCTCCCCCTCTCCTCTCCGCTCTTCCCTTCATGGCTTCTCCCCCTCTCCTCTCCTCTCTTTCTCTGCAGACACACTGAGTAGTTCTAAGTACCACAGGGACATAAATTCCACCCCAATCCCCTCCAACTCACCCCCACCCCCCTTTGCTACTCCCTAAGCTGTTAAACTCCAATACCTACCAGTAAACAACCAATGCAGCATTGTATGAAGTGTTCTTTTCTATTCCATTTCCTATACCTTTCTAGTATTCTCCTCTTCTACATTTTCTTCTCCTGTCTTCTTCTCTACATTCAGCCATTTCTCCAGTCTCTCCTGTCTAATACCTCTCCCGCTCTTCCATCGCTCTCTCCTCCTCCCTCCCATCTACATCTATCTCCTCTCCTCCTACCATCCCTCCCTCTCTCCTCTCCTCTGTACCTTCCTGAAGACGAAAGGTTCTTCGTTGTAGGCGGGGTTCAGGCCGTTGTTCATCACCATGCGGGTGCGGAACTCTTTGCGGATGGTATCCGTGGGCAACCCGTACATGTCCACCTCTACGTAGGTCCCAATCTTCTTATCAGACAGGAACTGACCAGAAAACACCTGAGAACATACACATCCAGTCAAACAACAATTAAATACAAAATAATACAACTTTTTTGAAAATGGCCAAATGATCGGACATCATTTAAAAAAATATGCTCACATTACTGACATGGATTTTTAGCTAGCGGTGGCTAAAGCTAGCTGAAGATTGTACTGGCTGTTTAAAGAAAACTGGACCACAGATGTACAGTTTGTCCTGGCCTATAGACTACTTTCAGGGTGAGGAACCATCTAACATTAAGTTGTAAAATAGTGAACTTCACACAAGTGAGCTTAAGGTTTCCCCGCTTCCCAGCACAGGTACAGTTGAAGTCGGAAGTTTACATACACCTTAAACTCAGTTTTTCACAATTCCTGACATTTAATCAGAGTAAAAAATCAGTGTCCTAGGTCAGTTAGGATCACCACTTTATTTTAAGAATGTGAAATGTCAGAATAATAGTATAGAGAAGGATTTATTTCAGATTTTATTTCTTTCATCACATTCCCAGTGGTTCAGAAGTTTACATACACTCAGTTAGTATTTGGTAGCATTGCCTTTAAATTGTTTAACTTGGGTCAAATGTTTCGGGTAGCCTTCCACAAGCTTCCCACAATAAGTTGGGTGAATTTTGGCCCATTCCTCCTGACAGAGCTGGTGTAACTGAGTCAGGTTTGTAGGCCTCCTTGCTTGCCTACACTTTTCAGTTCTGCCCACAAATGTTCTATAGGATTGAGGTCAGGGCTTTGTGATGGCCACTCCAATACCTTGACTTTGTTGTCCTTCAGCCATTTTGCCACACATTTGGAAGTATGCTTGGGGTCATTGTTCATTTGGAAGACCCATTGCGACCAAGCTTTTCCTGACTCATGATGCCATCTATTTTGTGAAGTGCACCAGTCCCTCCTGCAGCAAAGCACCCCCACAATATGATGCTGCCACCCGCGTGCTTCACGGTTGGGATGGTGTTCTTTGGCTTGCAAGCCTACCCCCTTTTTCCTCCAAACATAACGATGTTCATTATGGCCAAACAGTTCAATTTTTGTTTCATCTGACCAGAGGACATTTCTCCAAAAAGTATGATCTTTGTCCCCATGTGCAGTAGCAAACCCTAGTCTGGCTTTTTTATGGTTTTGGAGCAGTGGCTTCTTCCTTGCTGAGGGGCCTTTCAGGTTATATCGATATAGGACTCGTTTTACTGTGGATATAGATACTTTTGTACCTGTTTCCTCCAACATCTTCACAAGGTCCTTTACTGTTGTTCTGGGATTGATTTGCACTTTTCGCACCAAAGTACGTTCATCTCTAGGAGACAGAACGTGTCTCCTTCCTGAGCAGTATGACGGCTGTGTGGTCCCATGGTGTTTATACTTGCGTACTATTGTTTGTGCAGATGAACGTGGTACCTTCAGGCATTTGGAAATTGCTCCCAAGGATGAACCAGACTTGTGGAGGTCTACAGTTATATTTCTGAGGTCTTGGCTGATTTCTTTTGATTTTCCCATGATGTCAAGCAAAGAGGCACTAAGTTTGAAGGTAGGCCTTGAAATACATGCACAGGTACACCTCCAATTGACTCAAATTATGTCAATTAGTCTATCAGAAGCTTCTAAAGCCATGACATAATTTTCTGGAATTTTCCAAGCTGTTTAAAGGCACAGTCAATTTAGTGTATGTAATCTTCTGACCCACTGGAATTGTGATACATTGAATTATAAGTGAAATAACCTGTTTGTAAACAATTGTTAGAAAAATGACTTGTGTGTCATGCACAAAGTAGATGTCCTAACCAACTTGCCAAAACTATAGTTTGTTAACAAGACATTTGTGGAGTGGTTGAAAAACTAGTTTTAATTTTTTATTTTATTTCACCTTTATTTAACCAGATAGGCTAGTTGAGAACAAGTTCTCATTTGCAACTGCGACCTGGCCAAGATAAAGCATAGCAGTGTGAACAGACAACAACACAGAGTTACACATGGAGTAAACAATAAACAAGTCAATAACATGGTAGAAAAAAAAGAGAATCTATATACAATGTGTGCAAAAGGCATGAGGTAGGCAATAAATCGAGTAATTACAATTTAGCAGATTAACACTGGAGTGATAAATCATCAGATGATCATGTGCAAGAAGAGATACTGGTGTGCAAAAGAGCAGAAAAGTAAATAAATAAAAGCAGTATGGGGGGTGAGGTAGGTAAATTGGGTGGGTAGTTTACAGATGGACTATGTACAGCTGCAGCGATCGGTTAGCTGCTCGGATAGCAGATTTTTAAAGTTGTTGAGGGAGATAAAAGTCTCCAACTTCAGAGATTTTTGCAATTCGTTCCAGTCGCAGGCAGCAGAGAACTGGAAGGAAAGGCGTCCAAATGAGGTTTTGGCTTTAGGGATGATCAGTGAGATACACCTGCTGGAGCGCGTGCTACGGGTGGGTGTAGCCATCGTGACCAGTGAACTGAGATAAGGCGGCACTTTACCTAGCATAGCCTTGTAGATGACCTGGAGCCAGTGGGTCTGACGACGAACATGTAGCGAGGGCCAGCCGACTAGGGCATACAGGTCGCAGTGGTGGGTCGTATAAGGTGCTTTAGTAACAAAACGGATGGCACTGTGATAAACTGCATCCAGTTTGCTGAGTAGAGTATTGGAAGCTATTTTGTAGATGACATCGCCGAAGTCGAGGATCGGTAGGATAGTCAGTTTTACTAGGGTAAGTTTGGCGGCGTGAGTGAAGGAGGCTTTGTTGCGGAATAGAAAGCCGACTCTAGATTTGATTTTGGATTGGAGATGTTTGATATGAGTCTGGAAGGAGAGTTTGCAGTCTAGCCAGACACCTAGGTACTTATAGATGTCCACATATTCTAGGTCGGAACCGTCCAGGGTGGTGATGCTAGTCGGGCGTGCGGGTGCAGGCAGCGAACGGTTGAAAAGCATGCATTTGGTTTTACTAGCGTTTAAGAGCAGTTGGAGGCCACGGAAGGAGTGTTGTATGGCATTGAAGCTCGTTTGGAGGTTAGATAGCACAGTGTCCAAGGAAGGGCCGGAAGTATACAGAATGGTGTCGTCTGCGTAGAGGTGGATCAGGGAATCGCCCGCAGCAAGAGCAACATCATTGATGTATACAGAGAAAAGAGTCGGCCCGAGAATTGAACCCTGTGGTACCCCCATAGAGACTGCCAGAGGACCGGACAACATGCCCTCCGATTTGACACACTGAACTCTGTCTGCAAAGTAGTTGGTGAACCAGGCAAGGCAGTCATTAGAAAAACCGAGGCTACTGAGTCTGCCGATAAGAATATGGTGATTGACAGAGTCGAAAGCCTTGGCCAGGTCGATGAAGAC
Organism: Salvelinus fontinalis; assembly: GCF_029448725.1. Classification (NCBI taxonomy): domain Eukaryota; kingdom Metazoa; phylum Chordata; class Actinopteri; order Salmoniformes; family Salmonidae; genus Salvelinus; species Salvelinus fontinalis. The sequence continues at coordinate 25,676,454 of NC_074691.1, read as the reverse complement.
GGCTGCACAGTAATGTCTTTTATCGATGGCGGTTATGACATCGTTTAGTACCTTGAGCGTGGCTGAGGTGCACCCGTGACCGGCTCGGAAACCGGATTGCACAGCGGAGAAGGTACGGTGGGATTCGAGATGGTCAGTGATCTGTTTGTTGACTTGGCTTTCGAAGACCTTAGATAGGCAGGGCAGGATGGATATAGGTCTGTAACAGTTTGGGTCCAGGGTGTCTCCCCCTTTGAAGAGGGGGATGACCGCGGAAGTTTTCCAATCCTTGGGGATCTCAGATGATACGAAGGAGAGGTTGAACAGGCTGGTAATAGGGGGTGCGACAATGGCGGCGGAGAGTTTCAGAAATAGGGGGTCCAGATTGTCAAGCCCAGCTGATTTGTATGGGTCCAGGTTTTCCAGCTCTTTCAGAACATCTGCTATCTGGATATGGGTAAAGGAGAAGCTGGGGAGGCTTGGGCGAGTAGCAGCGGGGGGGTGGGGCGGGGCTGTTGGCCCAGGTTGGAGTCGCCAGGAGGAAGGCATGGCCAGCCATTGAGAACTGTTTGTTGAAGTTTTCTATTATCACGGACTTATCAGTGGTGACCGTGTTACCTAGCCTCAGTGAAGTGGGCAGCTGGGAGGAGGTGCTCTTATTTTCCATGGACTTAATGACTCCAACCTGAGTGTATGTAAACTTCCGACTTCAACTGTATTACTTTTCTCTTTTGGTTTCTTATTTATACGGTGATCATGTGCAGATACACTACAATACACCCCATCTACCTCCATCTCCCTCTCTGTGCTGTGAATTTTGAACTCCTGACCTCGTACCTGTACACTGCAGGTAGCAGCAATAACCCCGTCCACAGGTGTCTCTGAGAAGGGGTCAAACATCCTGTCTGAGCGACGCATGAAGTCTGGCTTCAACAGATACCTGGGAAGAGAAAGGAGGGACCGTGGCCCAGAAGGGTAAAAAAAAAATGTTTAATGTTTAAAGGGGCAATCTGAAGTTGCTACATCCATTTTTGGACTTATACATTAATGATATATACCCACTGATTTTTGAAGGATATAACGTATAAATGCCTCGTGAGCTTAGTTCAACTGTCAAACCCCATCAGAACCCAAAATATAAGCTTGTTTTACTCCAATGTTTGTAAACAAAGTAAATTTAAACAAACACTGTATAGCCTCAAAACATGGTTGAAACTATAATTTTCATATCATGGATGGTCAGTCCTTGCATCCATAGCTCTGTCTGTGAATTTGAGAGTGGTTATATTTCTCCAGCCCCATCCCTCAGCTTTTTACTGAAACAGGGGCGGGGAGTTTGTTTTGTTATTGTTTCTACTGCTGTTTGCCGCTCTAAACGCGTTCTGTAATGTGCTAGTATAGTGTTTATAAATGTGTTATACAGTGTTTTCAGCTCTTTTAACAATTACATCTAAATCGTGTTGTAGAGATGGTGCATAGCTATTTTCCATATCAAGATAAATGGATTGGTGGTTGTATCAATCAGTACAAAAAGGATAATTAGTGCTAGATAATTTATATTCCTGCTCCCACTGTTACAGTAAGTTAGCCTGAATCCTAATGATGATGACAATGATTGTGATTCTACCCTGTGTGTGTACCAGCTGAGTTAGCACGGGAGACGCATTATGAGAGACCTGTGTGTATGCCAGCTGAATAAGGACGGGAAACGCATTAGGAGAGACCTGTGTGTGTGTGTGTGACATTAGTTAAGGGTGAAAGTCACATTAGTAGAGCATTAGCAGATACCTGTGTGTGTGTGTGTGTGTGTGTGTGTGTGTGTGTGTGTGTGTGTGTGTGTGTGTGTGCACCAGCTGAGGTAGGACAGGAGACACATTAGGAGAGACCTGTGTGTGTGTGTGTGTGACATTAGTTAAGGGTGAAAGTCACATTAGAAGAGCATCAGGAGAGACCTGTGTGTGTGTGTGTGTGTGTGTGTGTGTGTGTGTGTGTGTGTGTGTGTGTATGTGTGTGTGTGTGTGTGTGTGTGTGTGTGTGTGTGCACCAGCTGAGGTAGGACAGGAGACACATTAGGAGAGACCTGTGTGTGTGTGTGTGTGTGACATTAGTTAAGGGTGAAAGTCACATTAGAAGAGCATCAGGAGAGACCTGTGTGGGTGTGTGTGTGTGTGTGTGTGTGACATTAGTTAAGGGTGAAAGTCACATTAGAAGAGCATTAGGAGAGACCTGTGTGTGTGTGTGTGTGTGTGTGTGTGTGTGTGTGTGTGTGTGTGTGTGTGTGTGTGTGTGTGTGTATGTGTGTGTGTGTGTGTGTGTGTGACATTAGTTAAGGGCGAGTCACATTAGAAGAGCATTAGGAGATAGGGGTGTTACTGTCATTACTGATCTCCTCCCATATGAACTATCTGACTTTAGTAGTGAAAGCCCCAGGACAGAGGAAGAGGGGGAGAAAGGAGAGAGGGGAGACAGAGAGAGAAAGGAGAGAGAGAGTGCATGATAGCGAGAGAGAGAGAGGGGGAAAGAGAGGATAAAAGGAGGGGAGCCCCATCAATGAGATAGTGGCAGAGTGAGCCTGCCGGCAACCACTTATGAGATGTGAAACGCTTTAATTGTTGAGCTTTTGGAAAGGAAGGGGCAGATAAAGGGATTGAAGGAGGGTGGGGGATGGAGGAGCAGCAGCACTAACCCACAGGATCCGTTGTACTCATACTTTCCCTGGTTCAACTGCATGGCCAGATCTGAGACAAGAGAGAGTCCGTATAGGTGTTATTACAATGGAAATCATAGACACACAGTCACAAGCAGACCCACACACACTCTTCTTGAAGCGTACACACACAGTATGCCAACAGACATAGACATACACACACAGATTATTTTTCTGGTTGATTAAATTCATTTGTGACATGTTGATTTCTTCAACAATTCAAGAGTCATATTCTGCAGTGTTGCTGTGCTCAAACCAGAGGGAGAGAGAAGAGAAAAGGGGGGAATCTTCCACCTTACTGACATCTCTTCCTCCTCTCCTCCCTCTCTCTCTCTACCCCGACCCTCATCCCCTCCAGCCCTACACATGCCCACTCACAGGGAGCCATATGTTCCAACCCCATCACCCTCAGACATGGGGCAGCATCTGCTGACTACAGGGATCACAGTGTGTGTGTGTGTGTGTGACAGATGAAGAGAGAGAGCGAGAGAGAGCCACTGTTACAACATAACATGACATTTGAAATGCCTTTATCCTTCTGGAAATTTTGTGAGTGTAATGTTTACTGTTGATTTTTTTATTGTTTATTTCACTTTTGTTTATTATCTATTTCACTTGCTTTGGTAATGTAAACATATGTTTCCCATGCCAATAAAGCTCCTTAAATTGAAATTGACAGGAAGAGTGAGAGAGAGAGAAAGAAAGGGAGACATATAGAGAGATCAAATCATAGCCCTTCGTACAAATTATAGCCCTTCGTACATCAGCTAATATCTCGAAGTGCTATACAGAAACCCAGCCTAAAACCCCAAACAGCAAGAAATGCAGGTGTAGAAGCACGGTGGCTAGGAAAAACTCCCTAGATAGATAGACAGGAAGAGAGATAGAGAGGCAGAGAGATAGTGTCTGTAAGCGCATGTGTGCTGTAGGGGGTAACATGACACTTCATCAACAGGAAGCAAATAATAAGTACAGTCTGTATGTGAATCTATCCATGTGTGTGTTTGTATGTGAATCTATCCATGTGTGTGTTTGTATGTGAATCTATCCATGTGTGTGTCTCATGTGAATCTATCCATGTGTGTGTTTGTATGTGAATCTATCCATGTGTGTGTCTCATGTGAATCTATCCATGTGTGTGTTTGTATGTGAATCTATCCATGTGTGTGTTTGTATGTGAATCTATCCATGTGTGTGTCTCATGTGAATCTATCCATGTGTGTGTTTGTATGTGAATCTATCCATGTGTGTGTCTCATGTGAATCTATCCATGTGTGTGTTTGTATGTGAATCTATCCATGTGTGTGTTTGTATGTGAATCTATCCATGTGTGTGTCTCATGTGAATCTATCCATGTGTGTGTTTGTATGTGAATCTATCCATGTGTGTGTTTGTATGTGAATCTATCCATGTGTGTGTCGCATGTGAATCTATCCATGTGTGTGTTTGTATGTGAATCTATCCATGTGTGTGTTTGTATGTGAATCTATCCATGTGTGTGTTTGTATGTGAATCTATCCATGTGTGTGTTTGTATGTGAATCTATCCATGTGTGTGTTTGCATGTGAATCTATCCATGTGTGTGTTTGCATGTGAATCTATCCATGTGTGTGTTTGTATGTGAATCTATCCATGTGTGTGTTTGTATGTGAATCTATCCATGTGTGTGTCGCATGTGAATCTATCCATGTGTGTGTCACATGTGAATCTATCCATGTGTGTGTTTGTATGTGAATCTATCCATGTGTGTGTTTGTATGTGAATCTATCCATGTGTGTGTTTGCATGTGAATCTATCCATGTGTGTGTTTGTATGTGAATCTATCCATGTGTGTGTTTGTATGTGAATCTATCCATGTGTGTGTTTGTATGTGAATCTATCCATGTGTGTGTCGCATGTGAATCTATCCATGTGTGTGTCGCATGTGAATCTATCCATGTGTGTGTCGCATGTGAATCTATCCATGTGTGTGTCGCATGTGAATCTATCCATGTGTGTGTCGCATGTGAATCTATCCATGTGTGTGTCGCATGTGAATCTATCCATGTGTGTGTCACATGTGAATCTATCCATGTGTGTGTCACATGTGAATCTATCCATGTGTGTGTCGCATGTGAATCTATCCATGTGTGTGTCGCAAGTGAATCTATCCATGTGTGTGTCGCATGTGAATCTATCCATGTGTGTGTCACATGTGAATCTATCCATGTGTGTGTCACATGTGAATCTATCCATGTGTGTGTCGCATGTGAATCTATCCATGTGTGTGTCGCATGTGAATCTATCCATGTGTGTGTCACATGTGAATCTATCCATGTGTGTGTTTGTATGTAAATCTATCCATGTGTGTGTCACATGTGAATCTATCCATGTGTGTGTCACATGTGAATCTATCCATGTGTGTGTTTGTATGTAAATCTATCCATGTGTGTTTGTATGTGAATCTATCCATGTGTGTGTTTGTAAGTGAATCTATCCATGTGTGTGTTTGTATGTGAATCTATCCATGTGTGTGTTTGTATGTGAATCTATCCATGTGTGTGTTTGTATGTGAATCTATCCATGTGTGTGTCACATGTGAATCTATCCATGTGTGTGTTTGCATGTGAATCTATCCATGTGTGTGTTTGTATGTGAATCTATCCATGTGTGTGTTTGTATGTGAATCTATCCATGTGTGTGTTTGTATGTGAATCTATCCATGTGTGTGTTTGCATGTGAATCTATCCATGTGTGTGTTTGCATGTGAATCTATCCATGTGTGTGTTTGCATGTGAATCTATCCATGTGTGTGTTTGCATGTGAATCTATCCATGTGTGTGTTTGTATGTGAATCTATCCATGTGTGTGTTTGTATGTGAATCTATCCATGTGTGTGTTTGTATGTGAATCTATCCATGTGTGTGTTTGTATGTGAATCTATCCATGTGTGTGTTTGTATGTGAATCTATCCATGTGTGTGTTTGTATGTGAATCTATCCATGTGTGTGTTTGTATGTGAATCTATCCATGTGTGTGTTTGTATGTGAATCTATCCATGTGTGTGTTTGTATGTGAATCTATCCATGTGTGTGTTTGCATGTGAATCTATCCATGTGTGTGTTTGTATGTGAATCTATCCATGTGTGTGTTTGCATGTGAATCTATCCATGTGTGTGTTTGTATGTGAATCTATCCATGTGTGTGTCGCATGTGAATCTATGCATGTGTGTGTTTGTATGTGAATCTATCCATGTGTGTGTTTGTATGTGAATCTATCCATGTGTGTGTGTCGCATGTGAATCTATGCATGTGTGTGTTTGTATGTGAATCTATCCATGTGTGTGTTTGTATGTGAATCTATCCATGTGTGTGTGTCGCATGTGAATCTATGCATGTGTGTGTTTGTATGTGAATCTATGCATGTGTGTGTTTGTATGTGAATCTATCCATGTGTGTGTTTGCATGTGAATCTATCCATGTGTGTGTCGCATGTGAATCTATCCATGTGTGTGTTTGTATGTGAATCTATCCATGTGTGTGTTTGTATGTGAATCTATCCATGTGTGTGTTTGCATGTGAATCTATCCATGTGTGTGTTTGTATGTGAATCTATCCATGTGTGTGTCGCATGTGAATCTATCCATGTGTGTGTTTGTATGTGAATCTATCCATGTGTGTGTTTGTATGTGAATCTATCCATGTGTGTGTTTGTATGTGAATCTATCCATGTGTGTGTTTGTATGTGAATCTATCCATGTGTGTGTTTGCATGTGAATCTATCCATGTGTGTGTTTGTATGTGAATCTATCCATGTGTGTGTTTGTATGTGAATCTATCCATGTGTGTGTTTGTATGTGAATCTATCCATGTGTGTGTTTGCATGTGAATCTATCCATGTGTGTGTTTGTATGTGAATCTATCCATGTGTGTGTTTGTATGTGAATCTATCCATGTGTGTGTCGCATGTGAATCTATCCATGTGTGTGTCACATGTGAATCTATCCATGTGTGTGTTTGCATGTGAATCTATCCATGTGTGTGTTTGCATGTGAATCTATCCATGTGTTTGTTTGTATGTGAATCTATCCATGTGTGTGTTTGTATGTGAATCTATCCATGTGTGTGTTTGTATGTGAATCTATCCATGTGTGTGTTTGCATGTGAATCTATCCATGTGTGTGTTTGCATGTGAATCTATCCATGTGTGTGTTTGTATGTGAATCTATCCATGTGTGTGTTTGTATGTGAATCTATCCATGTGTGTGTCGCATGTGAAACTATCCATGTGTGTGTCACATGTGAATCTATCCATGTGTGTGTCACATGTGAATCTATCCATGTGTGTGTCACATGTGAATCTATCCATGTGTGTGTCGCATGTGAATCTATCCATGTGTGTGTCACATGTGAATCTATCCATGTGTGTGTTTGCATGTGAATCTATCCATGTGTGTGTTTGTATGTGAATCTATCCATGTGTGTGTTTGTATGTGAATCTATCCATGTGTGTGTCGCATGTGAATCTATCCATGTGTGTGTCACATGTGAATCTATCCATGTGTGTGTTTGTATGTGAATCTATCCATGTGTGTGTTTGCATGTGAATCTATCCATGTGTGTGTTTGCATGTGAATCTATCCATGTGTGTGTCGCATGTGAATCTATCCATGTGTGTGTTTGCATGTGAATCTATCCATGTGTGTGTTTGTATGTGAATCTATCCATGTGTGTGTCGCATGTGAATCTATCCATGTGTGTGTTTGTATGTGAATCTATCCATGTGTGTGTTTGTATGTGAATCTATCCGTGTGTGTTTGTATGTGAATCTATCCATGTGTGTGTCGCATGTGAATCTATCCATGTGTGTGTCGCATGTGAATCTATCCATGTGTGTGTTTGCATGTGAATCTATCCATGTGTGTGTTTGTATGTGAATCTATCCATGTGTGTGTTTGTATGTGAATCTATCCATGTGTGTGTCGCATGTGAATCTATCCATGTGTGTGTTTGCATGTGAATCTATCCATGTGTGTGTTTGTATGTGAATCTATCTATGTGTGTGTTTGCATGTGAATCTATCCATGTGTGTGTTTGTATGTGAATCTATCCATGTGTGTGTCGCATGTGAATCTATCCATGTGTGTGTTTGCATGTGAATCTATCCATGTGTGTGTTTGTATGTGAATCTATCCATGTGTGTGTTTGTATGTGAATCTATCTATGTGTGTGTTTGCATGTGAATCTATCCATGTGTGTGTTTGTATGTGAATCTATCCATGTGTGTGTTTGTATGTGAATCTATCCATGTGTGTGTTTGTATGTGAATCTATCCATGTGTGTGTTTGTATGTGAATCTATCCATGTGTGTGTTTGTATGTGAATCTATCCATGTGTGTGTTTGTATGTGAATCTATCCATGTGTGTGTTTGTATGTGAATCTATCCATGTGTGTGTCACATGTGAATCTATCCATGTGTGTGTTTGTATGTGAATCTATCCATGTGTGTGTTTGTATGTGAATCTATCCATGTGTGTGTTTGTATGTGAATCTATCCATGTGTGTGTTTGTATGTGAATCTATCCATGTGTGTGTTTGTATGTGAATCTATCCATGTGTGTGTTTGTATGTGAATCTATCCATGTGTATGTTTGTATGTGAATCTATCCATGTGTGTGTCGCATGTGAATCTATCCATGTGTGTGTTTGTATGTGAATCTATCCATGTGTGTGTTTGCATGTGAATCTATCCATGTGTGTGTTTGCATGTGAATCTATCCATGTGTGTGTTTGTATGTGAATCTATCCATGTGTGTGTTTGTATGTGAATCTATCCATGTGTGTGTTTGTATGTGAATCTATCCATGTGTGTGTTTGTATGTGAATCTATCCATGTGTGTGTTTGCATGTGAATCTATCCATGTGTGTGTTTGCATGTGAATCTATCCATGTGTGTGTTTGCATGTGAATCTATCCATGTGTGTGTTTGTATGTAAATCTATCCATGTGTGTGTCACATGTGAATCTATCCATGTGTGTGTCACATGTGAATCTATCCATGTGTGTGTTTGTATGTGAATCTATCCATGTGTGTGTCACATGTGAATCTATCCATGTGTGTGTTTGTATGTAAATCTATCCATGTGTGTTTGTATGTGAATCTATCCATGTGTGTGTTTGCATGTGAATCTATCCATGTGTGTGTTTGTAAGTGAATCTATCCATGTGTGTGTTTGTATGTGAATCTATCCATGTGTGTGTTTGTATGTGAATCTATCCATGTGTGTGTTTGTATGTGAATCTATCCATGTGTGTGTCACATGTGAATCTATCCATGTGTGTGTTTGCATGTGAATCTATCCATGTGTGTGTTTGTATGTGAATCTATCCATGTGTGTGTTTGTATGTGAATCTATCCATGTGTGTGTTTGTATGTGAATCTATCCATGTGTGTGTTTGCATGTGAATCTATCCATGTGTGTGTTTGCATGTGAATCTATCCATGTGTGTGTTTGCATGTGAATCTATCCATGTGTGTGTTTGCATGTGAATCTATCCATGTGTGTGTTTGTATGTGAATCTATCCATGTGTGTGTTTGTATGTGAATCTATCCATGTGTGTGTTTGTATGTGAATCTATCCATGTGTGTGTTTGTATGTGAATCTATCCATGTGTGTGTTTGTATGTGAATCTATCCATGTGTGTGTTTGTATGTGAATCTATCCATGTGTGTGTTTGTATGTGAATCTATCCATGTGTGTGTTTGTATGTGAATCTATCCATGTGTGTGTTTGTATGTGAATCTATCCATGTGTGTGTTTGCATGTGAATCTATCCATGTGTGTGTTTGTATGTGAATCTATCCATGTGTGTGTTTGCATGTGAATCTATCCATGTGTGTGTTTGTATGTGAATCTATCCATGTGTGTGTCGCATGTGAATCTATGCATGTGTTTGTTTGTATGTGAATCTATCCATGTGTGTGTTTGTATGTGAATCTATCCATGTGTGTGTGTCGCATGTGAATCTATGCATGTGTGTGTTTGTATGTGAATCTATCCATGTGTGTGTTTGTATGTGAATCTATCCATGTGTGTGTGTCGCATGTGAATCTATGCATGTGTGTGTTTGTATGTGAATCTATATATGTGTGTGTTTGTATGTGAATCTATCCATGTGTGTGTTTGCATGTGAATCTATCCATGTGTGTGTCGCATGTGAATCTATCCATGTGTGTGTTTGTATGTGAATCTATCCATGTGTGTGTTTGTATGTGAATCTATCCATGTGTGTGTTTGCATGTGAATCTATCCATGTGTGTGTTTGTATGTGAATCTATCCATGTGTGTGTCGCATGTGAATCTATCCATGTGTGTGTTTGTATGTGAATCTATCCATGTGTGTGTTTGTATGTGAATCTATCCATGTGTGTGTTTGTATGTGAATCTATCCATGTGTGTGTTTGTATGTGAATCTATCCATGTGTGTGTTTGCATGTGAATCTATCCATGTGTGTGTTTGTATGTGAATCTATCCATGTGTGTGTTTGTATGTGAATCTATCCATGTGTGTGTTTGTATGTGAATCTATCCATGTGTGTGTTTGCATGTGAATCTATCCATGTGTGTGTTTGTATGTGAATCTATCCATGTGTGTGTCGCATGTGAATCTATCCATGTGTGTGTCACATGTGAATCTATCCATGTGTGTGTTTGCATGTGAATCTATCCATGTGTGTGTTTGCATGTGAATCTATCCATGTGTTTGTTTGTATGTGAATCTATCCATGTGTGTGTTTGTATGTGAATCTATCCATGTGTGTGTTTGTATGTGAATCTATCCATGTGTGTGTTTGCATGTGAATCTATCCATGTGTGTGTTTGCATGTGAATCTATCCATGTGTGTGTTTGTATGTGAATCTATCCATGTGTGTGTTTGTATGTGAATCTATCCATGTGTGTGTCGCATGTGAAACTATCCATGTGTGTGTCACATGTGAATCTATCCATGTGTGTGTCACATGTGAATCTATCCATGTGTGTGTCACATGTGAATCTATCCATGTGTGTGTCGCATGTGAATCTATCCATGTGTGTGTCACATGTGAATCTATCCATGTGTGTGTTTGCATGTGAATCTATCCATGTGTGTGTTTGTATGTGAATCTATCCATGTGTGTGTTTGTATGTGAATCTATCCATGTGTGTGTCGCATGTGAATCTATCCATGTGTGTGTCACATGTGAATCTATCCATGTGTGTGTTTGTATGTGAATCTATCCATGTGTGTGTTTGCATGTGAATCTATCCATGTGTGTGTTTGCATGTGAATCTATCCATGTGTGTGTCGCATGTGAATCTATCCATGTGTGTGTTTGCATGTGAATCTATCCATGTGTGTGTTTGTATGTGAATCTATCCATGTGTGTGTCGCATGTGAATCTATCCATGTGTGTGTTTGTATGTGAATCTATCCATGTGTGTGTTTGTATGTGAATCTATCCGTGTGTGTTTGTATGTGAATCTATCCATGTGTGTGTCGCATGTGAATCTATCCATGTGTGTGTCGCATGTGAATCTATCCATGTGTGTGTTTGCATGTGAATCTATCCATGTGTGTGTTTGTATGTGAATCTATCCATGTGTGTGTTTGTATGTGAATCTATCCATGTGTGTGTCGCATGTGAATCTATCCATGTGTGTGTTTGCATGTGAATCTATCCATGTGTGTGTTTGTATGTGAATCTATCTATGTGTGTGTTTGCATGTGAATCTATCCATGTGTGTGTTTGTATGTGAATCTATCCATGTGTGTGTCGCATGTGAATCTATCCATGTGTGTGTTTGCATGTGAATCTATCCATGTGTGTGTTTGTATGTGAATCTATCCATGTGTGTGTTTGTATGTGAATCTATCTATGTGTGTGTTTGCATGTGAATCTATCCATGTGTGTGTTTGTATGTGAATCTATCCATGTGTGTGTTTGTATGTGAATCTATCCATGTGTGTGTTTGTATGTGAATCTATCCATGTGTGTGTTTGTATGTGAATCTATCCATGTGTGTGTTTGTATGTGAATCTATCCATGTGTGTGTTTGTATGTGAATCTATCCATGTGTGTGTTTGTATGTGAATCTATCCATGTGTGTGTCACATGTGAATCTATCCATGTGTGTGTTTGTATGTGAATCTATCCATGTGTGTGTTTGTATGTGAATCTATCCATGTGTGTGTTTGTATGTGAATCTATCCATGTGTGTGTTTGCATGTGAATCTATCCATGTGTGTGTTTGCATGTGAATCTATCCATGTGTGTGTTTGCATGTGAATCTATCCATGTGTGTGTTTGTATGTGAATCTATCTATGTGTGTGTTTGTATGTGAATCTATCCATGTGTGTGTTTGTATGTGAATCTATCCATGTGTGTGTTTGCATGTGAATCTATCCATGTGTGTGTTTGCATGTGAATCTATCCATGTGTGTGTCGCATGTGAATCTATCCATGTGTGTGTTTGCATGTGAATCTATCCATGTGTGTGTTTGTATGTGAATCTATCCATGTGTGTGTCGCATGTGAATCTATCCATGTGTGTGTTTGTATGTGAATCTATCCATGTGTGTGTTTGTATGTGAATCTATCCGTGTGTGTTTGTATGTGAATCTATCCATGTGTGTGTCGCATGTGAATCTATCCATGTGTGTGTCGCATGTGAATCTATCCATGTGTGTGTTTGCATGTGAATCTATCCATGTGTGTGTTTGTATGTGAATCTATCCATGTGTGTGTTTGTATGTGAATCTATCCATGTGTGTGTCGCATGTGAATCTATCCATGTGTGTGTTTGCATGTGAATCTATCCATGTGTGTGTTTGTATGTGAATCTATCTATGTGTGTGTTTGCATGTGAATCTATCCATGTGTGTGTTTGTATGTGAATCTATCCATGTGTGTGTCGCATGTGAATCTATCCATGTGTGTGTTTGCATGTGAATCTATCCATGTGTGTGTTTGTATGTGAATCTATCCATGTGTGTGTTTGTATGTGAATCTATCTATGTGTGTGTTTGCATGTGAATCTATCCATGTGTGTGTTTGTATGTGAATCTATCCATGTGTGTGTTTGTATGTGAATCTATCCATGTGTGTGTTTGTATGTGAATCTATCCATGTGTGTGTTTGTATGTGAATCTATCCATGTGTGTGTTTGTATGTGAATCTATCCATGTGTGTGTTTGTATGTGAATCTATCCATGTGTGTGTTTGTATGTGAATCTATCCATGTGTGTGTCACATGTGAATCTATCCATGTGTGTGTTTGTATGTGAATCTATCCATGTGTGTGTTTGTATGTGAATCTATCCATGTGTGTGTTTGTATGTGAATCTATCCATGTGTGTGTTTGCATGTGAATCTATCCATGTGTGTGTTTGCATGTGAATCTATCCATGTGTGTGTTTGCATGTGAATCTATCCATGTGTGTGTTTGTATGTGAATCTATCTATGTGTGTGTTTGTATGTGAATCTATCCATGTGTGTGTTTGTATGTGAATCTATCCATGTGTGTGTTTGCATGTGAATCTATCCATGTGTGTGTTTGCATGTGAATCTATCCATGTGTGTGTTTGTATGTGAATCTATCCATGTGTGTGTTTGTATGTGAATCTATCCATGTGTGTGTTTGTATGTGAATCTATCCATGTGTGTGTTTGTATGTGAATCTATCCATGTGTGTGTTTGCATGTGAATCTATCCATGTGTGTGTTTGCATGTGAATCTATCCATGTGTGTGTTTGCATGTGAATCTATCCATGTGTGTGTTTGCATGTGAATCTATCCATGTGCGTGTTTGTATGTGAATCTATCCATGTGTGTGTTTGTATGTGAATCTATCCATGTGTGTGTTTGTATGTGAATCTATCCATGTGTGTGTTTGTATGTGAATCTATCCATGTGTGTGTTTGTATGTGAATCTATCCATGTGTGTGTTTGTATGTGAATCTATCCATGTGTGTGTTTGTATGTGAATCTATCCATGTGTGTGTTTGTATGTGAATCTATCCATGTGTGTGTTTGTATGTGAATCTATCCATGTGTGTGTCGCATGTGAATCTATCCATGTGTGTGTTTGTATGTGAATCTATCCATGTGTGTGTTTGCATGTGAATCTATCCATGTGTGTGTTTGCATGTGAATCTATCCATGTGTGTGTTTGCATGTGAATCTATCCATGTGTGTGTTTGTATGTGAATCTATCCATGTGTGTGTTTGTATGTGAATCTATCCATGTGTGTGTTTGTATGTGAATCTATCCATGTGTATGTTTGTATGTGAATCTATCCATGTGTGTGTTTGTATGTGAATCTATCCATGTGTGTGTTTGTATGTGAATCTATCCATGTGTGTGTTTGTATGTGAATCTATCCATGTGTGTGTTAGTATGTGAATCTATCCATGTGTGTGTTTGTATGTGAATCTATCCATGTGTGTCGCATGTGAATCTATCCATGTGTGTGTTTGTATGTGAATCTATCCACGTGTGTGTTTGCATGTGAATCTATCCATGTGTGTGTTTGTATGTGAATCTATCTATGTGTGTGTTTGTATGTGAATCTATCCATGTGTGTGTTTGTATGTGAATCTATCCATGTGTGTGTTTGCATGTGAATCTATCCATGTGTGTGTTTGCATGTGAATCTATCCATGTGTGTGTCGCATGTGAATCTATCCATGTGTGTGTTTGTATGTGAATCTATCCATGTGTGTGTCACATGTGAATCTATCCATGTGTGTGTTTGCATGTGAATCTATCCATGTGTGTGTCGCATGTGAATCTATCCATGTGTGTGTTTGTATGTGAATCTATCCATGTGTGTGTCACATGTGAATCTATCCATGTGTGTGTTTGTATGTGAATCTATCCATGTGTGTGTTTGTATGTGAATCTATCCATGTGTGTGTCGGATGTGAATCTATCCATGTGTGTGTTTGTATGTGAATCTATCCATGTGTGTGTCGGATGTGAATCTATCCATGTGTGTGTGTCGCATGTGAATCTATCCATGTGTGTGTTTGTATGTGAATCTATCCATGTGTGTGTAGGATGTGAATCTATCCATGTGTGTGTTTGTATGTGAATCTATCCATGTGTGTGTTTGCATGTGAATCTATCCATGTGTGTGTTTGTATGTGAATCTATCCATGTGTGTGTTTGTATGTGAATCTATCCATGTGTGTGTCGCATGTGAATCTATCCATGTGTGTGTTTGTATGTGAATCTATCCATGTGTGTGTTTGTATGTGAATCTATCCATGTGTGTGTTTGCATGTGAATCTATCCATGTGTGTGTTTGCATGTGAATCTATCCATGTGTGTGTTTGTATGTGAATCTATCCATGTGTGTGTTTGTATGTGAATCTATCCATGTGTGTGTTTGTATGTGAATCTATCCATGTGTGTGTTTGTATGTGAATCTATCCATGTGTGTTTGTATGTGAATCTATCCATGTGTGTGTTTGCATGTGAATCTATCCATGTGTGTGTTTGTATGTGAATCTATCCATGTGTGTTTGTATGTGAATCTATCCATGTGTGTGTTTGCATGTGAATCTATCCATGTGTGTGTTTGCATGTGAATCTATCCATGTGTGTGTTTGTATGTGAATCTATCCATGTGTGTGTTTGCATGTGAATCTATCCATGTGTGTGTTTGTATGTGAATCTATCCATGTGTGTGTTTGTATGTGAATCTATCCATGTGTGTGTTTGTATGTGAATCTATCCATGTGTGTGTTTGTATGTGAATCTATCCATGTGTGTGTTTGTATGTGAATCTATCCATGTGTGTGTTTGTATGTGAATCTATCCATGTGTGTGTCGCATGTGAATCTATCCATGTGTGTGTTTGTATGTGAATCTATCCATGTGTGTGTTTGCATGTGAATCTATCCATGTGTGTGTTTGCATGTGAATCTATCCATGTGTGTGTTTGCATGTGAATCTATCCATGTGTGTGTTTGTAGGTGAATCTATCCATGTGTGTGTTTGTATGTGAATCTATCCATGTGTGTGTTTGTATGTGAATCTATCCATGTGTATGTTTGTATGTGAATCTATCCATGTGTGTGTTTGTATGTGAATCTATCCATGTGTGTGTTTGTATGTGAATCTATCCATGTGTGTGTTTGTATGTGAATCTATCCATGTGTGTGTTAGTATGTGAATCTATCCATGTGTGTGTTTGTATGTGAATCTATCCATGTGTGTGTCGCATGTGAATCTATCCATGTGTGTGTTTGTATGTCAATCTATCCACGTGTGTGTTTGCATGTGAATCTATCCATGTGTGTGTTTGTATGTGAATCTATCTATGTGTGTGTTTGTATGTGAATCTATCCATGTGTGTGTTTGTATGTGAATCTATCCATGTGTGTGTTTGCATGTGAATCTATCCATGTGTGTGTTTGCATGTGAATCTATCCATGTGTGTGTCGCATGTGAATCTATCCATGTGTGTGTTTGTATGTGAATCTATCCATGTGTGTGTCACATGTGAATCTATCCATGTGTGTGTTTGCATGTGAATCTATCCATGTGTGTGTCGCATGTGAATCTATCCATGTGTGTGTTTGTATGTGAATCTATCCATGTGTGTGTCACATGTGAATCTATCCATGTGTGTGTTTGTATGTGAATCTATCCATGTGTGTGTTTGTATGTGAATCTATCCATGTGTGTGTCGGATGTGAATCTATCCATGTGTGTGTTTGTATGTGAATCTATCCATGTGTGTGTCGGATGTGAATCTATCCATGTGTGTGTGTCGCATGTGAATCTATCCATGTGTGTGTTTGTATGTGAATCTATCCATGTGTGTGTAGGATGTGAATCTATCCATGTGTGTGTTTGTATGTGAATCTATCCATGTGTGTGTTTGCATGTGAATCTATCCATGTGTGTGTTTGTATGTGAATCTATCCATGTGTGTGTTTGTATGTGAATCTATCCATGTGTGTGTCGCATGTGAATCTATCCATGTGTGTGTTTGTATGTGAATCTATCCATGTGTGTGTTTGTATGTGAATCTATCCATGTGTGTGTTTGCATGTGAATCTATCCATGTGTGTGTTTGCATGTGAATCTATCCATGTGTGTGTTTGTATGTGAATCTATCCATGTGTGTGTTTGTATGTGAATCTATCCATGTGTGTGTTTGTATGTGAATCTATCCATGTGTGTGTTTGTATGTGAATCTATCCATGTGTGTGTTTGTATGTGAATCTATCCATGTGTGTGTTTGCATGTGAATCTATCCATGTGTGTGTTTGTATGTGAATCTATCCATGTGTGTGTTTGTATGTGAATCTATCCATGTGTGTGTTTGTATGTGAATCTATCCATGTGTGTGTTTGTATGTGAATCTATCCATGTGTGTGTTTGCATGTGAATCTATCCATGTGTGTGTTTGTATGTGAATCTATCCATGTGTGTGTTTGCATGTGAATCTATCCATGTGTGTGTTTGCATGTGAATCTATCCATGTGTGTGTTTGCATGTGAATCTATCCATGTGTGTGTTTGTATGTGAATCTATCCATGTGTGTGTTTGTATGTGAATCTATCCATGTGTGTGTTTGCATGTGAATCTATCCATGTGTGTGTTTGCATGTGAATCTATCCATGTGTGTGTTTGCATGTGAATCTATCCATGTGTGTGTTTGTATGTGAATCTATCCATGTGTGTGTTTGTATGTGAATCTATCCATGTGTGTGTTTGTATGTGAATCTATCCATGTGTGTGTTTGTATGTGAATCTATCCATGTGTGTGTTTGTATGTGAATCTATCCATGTGTGTGTTTGTATGTGAATCTATCCATGTGTGTGTTTGTATGTGAATCTATCCATGTGTGTGTTTGTATGTGAATCTATCCATGTGTGTGTTTGTATGTGAATCTATCCATGTGTGTGTTTGCATGTGAATCTATCCATGTGTGTGTTTGTATGTGAATCTATCCATGTGTGTGTCACATGTGAATCTATCCATGTGTGTGTTTGTATGTGAATCTATCCATGTGTGTGTCGCATGTGAATCTATCCATGTGTGTGTTTGCATGTGAATCTATCCATGTGTGTGTTTGTATGTGAATCTATCCATGTGTGTGTCACATGTGAATCTATCCATGTGTGTGTTTGTATGTGAATCTATCCATGTGTGTGTCGCATGTGAATCTATCCATGTGTGTGTTTGCATGTGAATCTATCCATGTGTGTGTTTGTATGTGAATCTATCCATGTGTGTGTTTGTATGTGAATCTATCCATGTGTGTGTTTGTATGTGAATCTATCCATGTGTGTGTCGCATGTGAATCTATCCATGTGTGTGTTTGTATGTGAATCTATCCATGTGTGTGTTTGCATGTGAATCTATCCATGTGTGTGTTTGCATGTGAATCTATCCATGTGTGTGTTTGTATGTGAATCTATCCATGTGTGTGTTTGCATGTGAATCTATCCATGTGTGTGTTTGTATGTGAATCTATCCATGTGTGTGTTTGTATGTGAATCTATCCATGTGTGTGTTTGTATGTGAATCTATCCATGTGTGTGTTTGTATGTGAATCTATCCATGTGTGTGTTTGTATGTGAATCTATCCATGTGTGTGTCGCATGTGAATCTATCCATGTGTGTGTTTGTATGTGAATCTATCCATGTGTGTTTGTATGTGAATCTATCCATGTGTGTGTTTGTATGTGAATCTATCCATGTGTGTGTTTGTATGTGAATCTATCCATGTGTGTGTTTGTATGTGAATATCCATGTGTGTGTTTGTATGTGAATCTATCCATGTGTGTGTCACATGTGAATCTATCCATGTGTGTGTTTGTATGTGAATCTATCCATGTGTGTGTTTGTATGTGAATCTATCCATGTGTGTGTTTGTATGTGAATCTATCCATGTGTGTGTTTGTATGTGAATCTATCCATGTGTGTGTTTGTATGTGAATCTATCCATGTGTGTGTTTGTATGTGAATCTATCCATGTGTGTGTTTGCATGTGAATCTATCCATGTGTGTGTTTGCATGTGAATCTATCCATGTGTGTGTTTGCATGTGAATCTATCCATGTGTGTGTTTGTATGTGAATCTATCCATGTGTGTGTTTGTATGTGAATCTATCCATGTGTGTGTCGCATGTGAATCTATCCATGTGTGTGTTTGTATGTGAATCTATCCATGTGTGTGTTTGTATGTGAATCTATCCATGTGTGTGTTTGTATGTGAATCTATCCATGTGTGTGTTTGTATGTGAATCTATCCATGTGTGTGTTTGTATGTGAATCTATCCATGTGTGTGTTTGCATGTGAATATATCCATGTGTGTGTTTGTATGTGAATCTATCCATGTGTGTTTGTATGTGAATCTATCCATGTGTGTGTTTGTATGTGAATCTATCCATGTGTGTGTTTGTATGTGAATCTATCCATGTGTGTGTTTGTATGTGAATCTATCCATGTGTGTGTTTGTATGTGAATCTATCCATGTGTGTGTTTGTATGTGAATCTATCCATGTGTGTGTTTGTATGTGAATCTATCCATGTGTGTGTCGCATGTGAATCTATCCATGTGTGTGTTTGCATGTGAATCTATCCATGTGTGTGTTTGTATGTGAATCTATCCATGTGTGTGTTTGTATGTGAATCTATCCATGTGTGTGTTTGCATGTGAATCTATCCATGTGTGTGTTTGTATGTGAATCTATCCATGTGTGTGTTTGCATGTGAATCTATCCATGTGTGTGTTTGTATGTGAATCTATCCATGTGTGTGTTTGTATGTGAATCTATCCATGTGTGTGTTTGTATGTGAATCTATCCATGTGTGTGTTTGTATGTGAATCTATCCATGTGCGTGTCGCATGTGAATCTATCATTGCACGTGTGTGTGTGTTCAATCTCTCAACCCTCAGATGGGAGAGTTACAGAGAAACAGTGGTATAGGGTTAAGTGAGGTGTGTGTGTCATGTGAATCTATGTATGAGTCTGTATGTGCAGTTTGATTAACATGCTCCAGTACCTGGGGTCTGGTAGTTAAGGGAGACCATCTGGCAGCCTGCGTTCCAGAAGATCTGAGGCATGTAATTACTGGAGTCCACCCTGCCTCCTTTAGGGTAGATCCGACTCATCTGACGCTTGTTGTAGCTGGACGCAAACATTCAGGACTTAACACAGGGACAGAGGGAGGGAAAGAGTGTGTGTGCGCTTGTTCGTGTGTACATACATGTGGAAGTTGTGTGTGTCTATGCTTGCATGTGTGTGATGTATGTAGGTATGATGTTTGATCAGTAGGATTACATGGTACAGCACCTGAGGTCTGGAAGTTGAAACAGTGGTGTGTTTGTCTGTGTTTGTGTAGCGAGTCGAACGTGCCGCAGACCTATTTTTAGAAGGGAACAGTTTGTGTCCTGCATTCCCACTGGAATGTGTGTGTTCCCCATTCCCAAGGCACTTGGGTCTCTCCCAGAGGAACTAGGGCAGTTTTCCACAGATGGATACTGTAAACAAACAACATCTAGTATCCAGCAGAGTCTAGCCCTATCATGGGCTCATATCTGGGTGACCTAAAACTGCAAAGTTACAACTGTTGCAACTTGGTAAGTTCTGGTCCAGGGGGCGTCCTTTTTATCCACGCCAAACTTGGTGCAAAACCGCGCCTACTAGAAACCTAGCAACATTCAACTGAGTTCAATTGTTCCTTTGTGAGAAGTAGAGGCGTGCGAGAGAAGGAAGAACGCAAGAGACAGAATCACCACCAAAACAAAACATTGCCACCAAAACTTTTTGGGTATTTTCCCAAGTCTGGATATAAAGTTGCATTAAACTATGTAGCTTTTTAGTGAGTGATTGCAGTCAGCCTGACTGACCAGATGAATAGCATCGAATTCATGGACAGTTGCATTGTTTTTGGAGGTAAGTCATCTGTGAATTACAGTACCAGTTGAGATAGTTTGGGATGAGTTGGACCGCAGAGTGAAGCAAAAGCAGCCAACAAGTGCTCAGCATATGTGGGAACTCCTTCAAGACTGTTGAAAAAGCATTCCAGGTGAAGCTGGTTGAGAGAATGCCAAGTGTGCAAAGCTTTGAAGAATCTCAAATATAAATATATTTTGAATTGTTTAACACTTTTTTGGTTACGACATGATTCCATGTGTTATTTCATAATTTTGATGTCTTCACTATTATTCTACAATGTAAAAAATAGTAAATAATAAAGAAAAACCCTTGAATGAGTAGTTGTGTCCAAACTTTTGACTGGTACTGTATATCAAGTGTATTGCTACAGTTGAAGTTCGGAAGTTTACATACACCTTAGCCAAATACATTTAAAATCACTTTTTCACAATTCCTGACATTTAATCCAAGTAAAGAATCCCTGTTTTAGGTCAGTTAGGATCACCACTTTATTTTAAGAATGTGAAATGTCAGAATAATAGTAGAGAGAATGATATATTTCCGTCTTTATTTATTTCATCACATTCCTAGTGGGTCAGAAGTTAACATACACTCAATTAGTATTTGGTAGCATTGCCTTTAAATTGTTGAAATTTGTTCAAACGTTTCGGGTAGCCTTCCACAAGCTTCCCACAATAAGTTGGGTGAATTTTGGCCCATTCCTCCTGACAGAGCTAGTGTAACTGAGTCAGGTTTGTAGGCCTCCTTGCTCCCACACGCTTTTTCAGTTCTGCCCACAAATGTTCTATAGGATTGAGGTCGGTGCTTTGTGATGGCCACTCCAATACCTTGACTTTGTTGTTCTTAAGCCATTTTGCCACACATTTGGAAGTATGCTTGGGGTCATTGTCCATTTGGAAGACCCATTGCGACCAAGCTTTAACTTCCTGACTGATGTCTTGAGATGTTGCTTCAATATATCCACATAATTTTCCTACCTCATGATGCCATCTATTTTGTGAAGTGCACCAGTCCCTCCTGCAGCAAAGCACCCCCACAATATGATGCTGCCACCCCCGTGCTTCACGGTTGGGATGGTGTTCTTTGGCTTGCAAGCCTACCCCTTTTTCCTCCTAACATAACGATGGTCATTATGGCCAAACAGTTCTATTTTTGTTTCATCAGACCAGAGGACATTTCTCCAAAAAGTATAATCTTTGTCCCCATGTGCAGTTGCAAACTGTAGTCTGGCTTTTTAATGGTGGTTTTGGAGCAGTGGCGTCTTCCTTGCTGAGCAGCCTTTCAGGTTATGTTGATATAGGACTCGTTGTACTGTGGATATAGATACTTTTGTACCCGTTTCCTCCAGCATCTTCACCTGGTCCTTTGCTGTTGTTCTGGGATTGATTTGTACTTTTCGCAACAAAGTACGTTCATCTCTAGGAGACAGAATGCATCTCCTTCGTGAGCGGTATGACGGTTGCGTGGTCCCATGGTGTTTATACTTGCATACTATTGTTTGTACAGATGAAAGTGGTACCTTCAGGCGTTTGGAAATTGCTCCCAAGGATGAACCAGACTTGTGGAGGTTTACAATTTTTTGATTTTCCCATGATGTCAAGCAAAGAGGCACTGAGTTTGAAGGTAGGCCTTGAAATACATCCACAGGTACACCTCCAAATGACTCAAATGATGCCAATTAGCCTATCAGAAGCTTCTTAAGGCATGACATCATTTTCAGAAATTTTCCAACCTGTTTAAATGCAGTCAACTTAGTGTATGTAAACAAAGTAGATGACCTAAGCAACTTGCCAAAACTATAGTTTGTTAACAAAAAATTTGTGGAGTGGTTGAAAAACAAAAAACAATTAATGATTCCAACCTGAGTGTATGTAAACTTCCGACTTCAACTCTATCTTACAACAGTGATTGGGCTGAAGCTGTCTAGTAGTGTGTGTTGTCTAGTGTTAGCTCAGTGTGGTTATCTACGTGTTTACAAAAGGACTATTGAGATACTTAGCACATGATATTTGTGCTAGTTGGCAACTAAAAGAGATGCTGCATAGCTACAGTAGCTCTAGCTGAATGGGCAAAGCTAGCTCCATTGATTCACTATTAATGACAATCATGTAATGTTAGCTATCTACAGAGTCACTTGTTGCTTGCCTTTCTAATTTCAAATGAGGCCGTGCAACTGCGCATCTCCCGCGGTTTGTGGCATAGCAGGCATGAGCAAACTCTGAGGAGATTCCCTCTCTAGCATTCTTCCTCTCTCACACACATTTACTTTGTCACAGGGAACGTCCGAATTCTGACCAATCAGCTTGGCTTTGAATGTTGCTCGGTTACCCGTGGGCGTGGTTTTGCACTTCAGTTTGGCATGGATAAAAAGGTCCAAGGAACCCACTATGGATATTGGTTTTATTGCCGTCTAGAAAATCTAGGGAGTCAGTCACTTTTGATGCCGTAATTCATTAAGAAGAATAGTAGCATAAAGGACTATGGACTCATCTTGACTACTTCACAGGTCAGGAATGATTGTGTTTATTGTGTCTATGTAGTCTGTGTGCATTTCCATGCTGTGTGAGTGTTGACACTGGACCAAAGGATACTTGACAAACTCGATGGCGTTGGTCTTTAGATAACCCAAACCCACCGACTCATTAAATGACGACATGTTGTGGTGGATGTTCCTCTCTGGAGAGAGAAGAGACAGTAGAGTTAAAATGGGAGAGAGAGAGAGAATAAGAAAGAGAGAAGAGAGAGAGAGAATAAGAAAGAGAGAAGAGAGAGCACATCTGACTAATGTAACTGACACATCTAGAAGTATACCACACAACCCACAACTTTGATGTTGCACCATGACAGCTCAAGTAACTAAACCATTTGAAACAGCTTAATTTTACAGTACAAGTTCTAGAAGTTTAACAATCACCGTAACTAAACACTCACTAAACCAGTTCATTTAGCATTACTGTTGAAGGTTACCTTCTGCGACGTCGAAGCTTTGGAACTTGACTGGCTGTGCGTAGTTGACCATGGCAGAGAGGTAGGGGTGGATGTTGGTGGTGGCTCCTACGTACGTGTACGAGGCTATCAGAGCCTCCTCGTCATCCGTCGTCTCTCCAGTCTACACAGGAGCAGAAAACACACTGTCGTTTTACACTCACACATCGCTGTTGTCTTCCAGTCTCCACACTGTACACACAGAGCCCTTCAGTCTGAGAACACATACAGTAGTTATAAAGCACATCCAAGTCAGTTAGGAACACTCTCATTATCAATATATAAATGACCAGAGAAAGAGCTTTACATTGGCTAGAGCTTAGAGAAAAGGCTACACACTCAACAGTAGGGAGAGACAAGGCTAGTTTGTGACCAGTAAAGAGAGAAAGAGCAGCTGAACCAACTCCCATACCTTCTTGATGTTGTTATCCTCAGAAGCCTCTGAGATATCTGTGGTGTCTGTAGCTTCTGTGGCCTCAGACATCTCTGTTGGATCCTCCTCCACAACCTGAACACACAACACTAGTTCATTATAAACTGGGTAGTTTGGGTCCTGGATGCTGATCGGATGAAACAGCATTTCACCCGTTTACAGTGCATTCGGAAAGTATTAAGACTCCTTGACTTTTTCCACATTGTTATGTTACAGACTTATTCTAAAATGGATTAAATTGTTGACTTGTCCCAAAGCCAGTCCTGCGTTGTCTTGGCTGTGTGCTTAGGGTCGTTGTCCTGTTGGAAGGTGAACCTTTGCCCCAGTCTGAGGTCCTGAGCAGGTTTCATTCAAGGATCTCTCTGTACTTTGCTCTGTTCATCTTTCCATCGATCCGCACGAGTCTCCCAGTCCCTCCCACAGCATGATGCTGCCACCACGTTGGGATGGTGCCATGTTTCCTCCAGACGTGACACTTGGTATTCAGGCCAGAGTTCAATCTTGGTTTCATCAGACCAGATAATCTTGTTTCTCACGGTCCGAGGCCTTTAGGTGCCTTTTGGCAAACTCCAAGCGGGCTGTCATGTGCCTTTTACTGAGAAGTGGCTGCTGTCTGGGCACTCTACCATAAAGGCCTGATTGGTGGAATGCTACAGTGGTGGTTGTCCTTCTGGAAGGTTCTCCCATCGGGTTCTTGGTCACCTCCCTGAACAAGGCCCTTCTCCCCCAATTGCTCAGTCTGGCCGGGTGGCCAGCTTTAGGAAGAGTCTTGATGGTTCCAAACATCTTCCATTTAAGAATGATGGAGGCCACTGTGTTCTTGGTGACCTTCAATGCTGCAGCCATTTTTTGGTACCCTTCCCCAGATCTTGTGCCTTGACACAATCCTGTCTCAGAGTTCTAGTGACAATTCCTTCGACTTCATGGCTTGGTTTTCACTCTGACATGCACTGTCAACTGTGGGACCTTATATAGACATGTGTGGGCCTTTCCAAATCATGTCCAACTTAAGTTTGTTGAAATAAAGCCCTAAGTCTTACCTCAAAACACAAATTCCATTTAGAAAATGTATACCTTTTTGATGCTGTTGTCCCTCTCCTCTCCTTCTTTCTTCACACTGACACTGATGCTGAGGCTGTTTTCTTCACTAGGCTCCTCTGATGTACTGATCTTCAAGTCAGGGTTCACCTCCTTCACATCACCTAGAGCTACAGACACAGTTACCATCCAACACACACAGTTACCCTCCAACACACACGGTTACCCTTCCAACACACACACACACACACACACACACACACACACACACACACACACACACACACACACACACACACACACACACACACACACACACACACACACACACACACACACACACACACACACACACACACACACACACACACACACACACACACAGAGTCACAAAGACACACACATCTTCTAGTGAACCGATACAAAGTGCCTGAATATCTCGGTCTCCAAAGTGACTACACACCAAAACAAGAAGGAGAAGAAGAACCCTTGTGTACACACACACACACACACACACACACACACACACACACACACACACACACACACACACACACACACACACACACACACACACACACACACACACACACACACACACACACACACACACACACACACACGCTCACCATTCTCCACATCTTCCTCTGTCTCTGCTCCCAGTAAGATAGCTGGTGTGTTGGTCTCTCCAGCCTCCATGTGCTTCTTAAAGGACTCTAACTGCTCTGTAGAACAACAACAACACAAGTCAACATAGTGTAGTCAACAAAACCATCACACAGAGTGAGAGAACAGTCCAGCAGTAGCAACATCTGTAACTGCAGATATAAAACTATTCTTGCATAAAGTTGACTGTCACTGTATACGTACTCTGTTCCACCTCGGGTTTCAAGCGTTTGTTTTTGATGAGGATTTTGCGTTTGAGGTCGATGGGAGAAGGCAAGGGACGACCCGCTTCAACCTGGCAAAAACAACAAACATTCCTTTTTTACAAAATGGAAGGAGACATTTACAGTAAATTGTACATTTTTTGTAGCATGAAAACATCACATCCATATTGTTCATTATGTTCAACCATGATGAACTATCAGACACGGTACAGATAGACACCGTAGAAAGGAGAAAGACAGGTATAGTGTGGTAGCAGGTAGATGGCTCACGGTGTATCCCTCGAGAGGATGCCTCAGTAGGTAGTCTCCAAAGATCTCCTCACAGTACCGAGCCATCTTGTACTGCTGGGGTTTACTAAAACACACAGGATCAAACCAGTCAAAAGTTTGGACACACCTACTCATTCAAGAGTGTTTCTTTATTTTTACTATTTTCTACATTGTAGAATAATAGTGAAGACATCAAAACTACGAAATAACAGATATGGAATCATGTAGTGACCAAAAAGTGTTAAACAAATCAAAATATATTGCCTTGATGACAGCTTTCCACACTTTTGGCATTCTCTCAACCAGCTTCACCTGGAATGCTTTTCCAACAGTCTTGAAGGAGTTCCCAAATATGCTGAGCACTTGTTGGCTGCTTTTGCTTCACTCTGCGGTCCGACTCATCCCAAACCATCTCAATTTGTCAAATAGCCCTTACACAGCCTGGAGGTTGGTTTTGGGTCATTGTCCTGTTGAAAAACAAATGATAGTCCCACTAAGCGCAAACCAGATGGGATAGTGTATCACTGCAGAATGCTTTGGTAGACAAGCTGGTTAAGTGTGCCTTGAATTCTAAATAAATCACTGATAGTGTCACCAGCAAAGCACCCCCCCACCATAACACCTCCTCCTCCATGCTTTACGGTGGGAAATACACATGTGGAGATCATCCGTTCACCCACACCGCGTCTCACAAAGAAACGGCGGTTGGAACCAAACATCTCCAATATGGACTCCAGACCAAAGGACACATTTCCACTGGTCTCATGTCCATTGCTGGTGTTTCTTGGCCCAAGAAAGTATTTTCTTCTTATTGGTGTCCTTTTGTAGTGGTTTCTTTGCAGCAATTTGACCATGAAGGCCTGATTCACACAGTCTTGTCTGAACAGTTGATGTTGAGATGTCTGTTACTTGAACTCTGTGGTGCAATCTGAGGTGCAGTTAATTGCCGATTTCTGAGGCTGATAACTCTAATGAACTTATCCTCTGCAGCAGAGGTAACTCTGGGTATTATTTTCCTGTGGTGGTCCTCATGAGAGCCAGTTTCATCATAGCACTTGATGGTTTTTGCGACTGCACTTGAAGAAACGTTCAAAGTTCTTGACATTTTCCAGATTGACTGACCTTCATGTCTTAAAGTAATGATTGATTGTTGTTTCTCTCTGCTTATTTGAGCTGTTCTTGCCATAATATGGACTTGGTCTTTTACCAAATAGGGTTATCTTCTGTATACCACCCCCACCTTGTCACAACACAACTGATTGGCTAAAACGCATTAAGAAGGAAAGAAATTCCACATATTAACTTTTAACAAGGCACACCTGTTAATTGAAATGCATTCCAGGTGACTGCCTCATGAAGCTGGTTGAGAGAATGCCAAGAGTGTGCTAAGCAGTCATCAAGGCAAAGGGTGGCTACTTTGAAGAATCTCAAATATAAAATATATTTTGATTTGTTTAACACTTTTTGGATACTACATGATTCCATATGTGTTATTTCATAGTTTTGATGGCTTCACTATTATTCTACAACGTAGAAAATAATAAAAATAAAGAAAACCACTGGAATTAGTAGGCGTGTCCAAACATTTGACTGGTTCTGTAGTTATCAGCAAAGTCAGTGCTTGTAAGAAAAGTGTGAGTGTTAGTTCCATTTCCCCCCCCCCCCATTTTTTTGGACATTAAATTACAAATTCATAATAGTTACACTGTTATATGTAATTCAATCGGACGTAATGGAATAAATAATATTGTCATGTATAATATTTTTTTCAACATTTTGGATCATTGTGAAATCCTTAGTGCTGTGATTAACTGACATTTCAGTTAATCATTTTTAAACAACTAATTGGCTGATGTTGGTTCAATTATTTGAATCCCATTTCATTCTGTTTTTTTCTGTGAAGTCAATGGGCAATGTTTATCTAGAAGAGACTGAAGAACACACGACGGTCAGGGGATATGCAGAGCAGCTGTTGCTTCATGACGTATCTCTACCCGAAAATACAGTCATAGAAGTATGCCTTATTTACTTTGAACTACAAAATAGTGATTTTGTCAGACAGTATAGCAAGCAGCTCTATAAGATGAGATGATGACTTGAAATGAAATAATAAAGTAATCAAATTAAACAAATATTAAAATATTTTATTAACGTAATGTCATGTGAATAAATGATGGTTAATAAGTGATAAGCAGTAATGGGCATGTCTACCACCATGGGACATGTATTACTTGTTTTATTCTGTGTTGTTACAGCCTTCAACCCAAATAATCTAACAAAAATCGAAAACCATTATTATTTTTTAATATAATCGAACCGAAACCAAACCAACCTCAAAAAGCACTAATCGCTCATCACTAGAAATTCTACCTGCAGTGGTTTTCAAATGACAGGATCACAGGATACTCAGATGTCACAAAGGCTGTTTCTCTGATGGCTGAGATCACATCCTGTTTGAGGGGGGAGACAACAACATGGGGATTGATGTTAGAACCACATTGAATCCATTATATATCACTTGCTATAAGTCCCTGAATAAGAGTGTCTGATCAATAACTACAGAGTAAATTCAAATGGATCTGCAGGTCTCAATTAGATGCAGTATCAATTTATGAACACAAGAGGGTAGACTTACCATATGTAATTCATACAAAAGTTGTGTGAATGATCAGACAAATGTGAATGAGTGAAAGAGTGTTTTGTGTGTGTGAGAGTGTGTGTGTACCTTAAAGAGGATGTCAGTGCACATGGCCTTGCCATGAGTGATGATAGGTTCCTGGTCTTCTCCTTTTCCATCCCAGCAGTCCAGTTCTACACACCTGACATCATACACATACAAAACAGTTTACATACTGTATATAAACTTTATATCCCTCTAGTGGTGTGGGGGCTGTGCTTTGGCAGAGTGGGTGGGGTTATATCCTTCCTGTTTGGCCCTGTCCGGGGGTTTCTTCGGATGGGGCCACAGTGTCTCCTGACCGCTCCTGTCTCAGCCTCCAGTATTTATGCTGCAGTAGTTTATGTGTCGGGGGGCTAGGGTCAGTTGGTTATACCTGGAGTACTTCTCCTGTCTTATCCAGTGTCCTGTGTGAATTTAAGTATGCTCTCTCTAATTCTCTCGTTCTCTCTTTCTCTCTGAGAACCTGAGCCCTAGGACCATACGTCAGGACTACCGGGCATGCTGACACCTTGCTGTCCCCAGTCCGCCCGGCCTTGCTGCTATTCCAGTTTCAACTGTTCTGCCTGCGGTTACGAAACCCCTACCTGTCCCAGACCTGCTGTTTTCAACTCTTAATGATCGGCTATGAAAAGCCAACTGAGATTTATTCCTGATTATTATTTGACCATGCTTGTCATTTATGAACATTTTGAAAATCTTGGCTCTCCCTAATTTTCTCCTTCTCTCTTTCTCTCGGAGGACCTGAGCCCTAGGACCATACGTCGGGACTACCGGCCGTGGTGACTCCTTGCTGCCCCCAGTCCGCCTGGCCTTGCTGCTATTCCAGTTTCAACTCTTCTGCCTGCGGTTATGGAACCCCTACCTGTCCCAGACCTGCTGTTTTAAACTCTTAATGATCGGCTATGAAAAGCCAACTGAGATTTATTCCTGATTATTATTTGACCATGCTTGTCATTTATGAACATTTTGAAAATCTTGGCTCTCTCTAATTTTCTCCTTCTCTCTTTCTTTCTCTCGGAGGACCTGGGCCCTAGGACCATGCGTCGGGACTGCCGCCCGTGGTGACTCCTTGCTGTCCCCAGTCCGCCTGGCCTTGCTGCTATTCCAGTTTCAGCTGTTCTGCCTGCGGTTATGGAACCGCCACCTGTCCCAGACCTGTTGTTTTTCAACTCTTAATGATCAGCTATGAAAAGCCAACTGAAAATTATTCATGATTATTATTTGACCATGCTTGTCACTTATGAACATTTTTGAACATCTTGGCATAGTTCTGTTATAATATCCACCCGGCACAGCCAGAAGAGGACTGGCCACCCCTCATAGCCTGGTTCCTCTCTAGGTTTCTTCCTAGGTTTTGGCCTTTCTAGGGAGTTTTTCCTAGCCACCGTGCTTCTACACATGCATTACTAGCTGTTTGGGGTTTTAGGCTGGGTTTCTGTACAGCACTTCGAGATATTAGCTGATGTACGAAGGGCTATATAAAATAAAATTGATTGATTGATTGATTGATATAAACACACACACACGCACAACCCCC
The DNA here is from genome assembly GCF_029448725.1 of Salvelinus fontinalis. NCBI lineage: Eukaryota > Metazoa > Chordata > Actinopteri > Salmoniformes > Salmonidae > Salvelinus > Salvelinus fontinalis. The sequence goes on along the minus strand of NC_074691.1, from coordinate 25,645,982 downwards.
CATACCCTCCCCGCCACCCTCTCACCACCACCCCACCCCTACCCTGTCCCCCCACACCTACCTGCAGCCGGAGAGCAGAACCTGTCTGTACATCTCCACGGAGGACTTTCCTCCAAACTGCCTCCCGGTCAGGTAGGTGTTGTGGGAGGAGGCAATGAAGTAGTGAGCGAGCGGCTGTTCCATGTCCTGGTACAGCTCCAGACAGTCCAGGAACACCGGGGCATTCTCATCTGACATCAGGTACCTGCAGAAGCCATCACTGGACATACGGCCTGGGGGAGTGTAGGAGGGGTAGATGGAGAGTGTGTAAGGGGTCTGCTAAATTTAACATAAATTAGCCCTGCCCAGCTGAAGATCTGTCTTTTTCAGCCATCTATTTCCTGTGTTTGAGGGGTGAAAAAGCAATGCATCCCCGAGTCTAAATGCCTAAAAGGTTTTATCAGAACAGGCATAGATTAGTTACTCCATTTTCCTTTCCCGACATGAGTTTGTTGTGTTTAAAGCCAACGTTATTAAAGTTACAGCTCACAGCTGTGCGTGGTTCATCCCTTTTACACCCCTTTATGTAAACGAGGTCATATATGCAAATACCTCCTTTGTATTTATGCAAATGAGGCGCCAATATTTTTGTTTATTTTACCACAACATCTATACAAAAATACCTGATATATACATTTTCTTATTGTATGAGGGCATTCTAATACATTTTTAAAAGTGCAATTTTACAATAAACTGAATACCTGAATTAACACAAAAATCGCTGAACTCTTTGCCAGTAAAATGTTTTTTTTTGTAGTGCTATAATTCAGTCAATATCTGATGGATTATAAAAATGCAAAACGTTTGGAATATTTTCATCCATTATCCAACTGTTGCATTTATTCGAATTGTATTATTTTATTTTTTAATGTATGTTGATGACCGGTGCTACATATACAGATTTAGATTTTCTTCACTTATTATCAGTCAACACTCACACATCCAACATGTATAGTTGAGGGCAGTGATGCTGGTGTGTTATGCACCAGGAGAGGGCAGTACATGCTAAAGAAATGTGTTATGCACCAGGAGAGGGCAGTACATGCTAATGAAATGTGCTATTCACCAGGAGAGGGCAGTACATGCTAAAGAAATGTGTTATTCACCAGGAGAAGGCAGTACATGCTAAAGAAATGTGTTATTCACCAGGAGAGGGCAGTACATGCTAAAGAAATGTGTTATGCACCAGGAGAGGGCAGTACATGCTAAAGAAATGTGTTATTCACCAGGAGAGGGCAGTACATGCTAAAGAAATGTGTTATGCACCATGAGAGGGCAGTACATGCTAATGAAATGTGTTATGCACCAGGAGAGGGCAGTACATGCTAAAGAAATGTGTTATGCACCAGGAGAGGGCAGTACATGCTAATGAAATGTGTTATGCACCAGGAGAGGGCAGTACATGCTAAAGAAATGTGTTATGCACCAGGAGAGGGCAGTACATGCTAAAGAAATGTGTTATGCACCAGGAGAGGGCAGTACATGCTAATGAAATGTGTTATGCACCAGGAGAGGGCAGTACATGCTAAAGAAATGTGTTATTCACCAGGAGAGGGCAGTACATGCTAAAGAAATGTGTTATTCGCCAGGAGAGGGCAGTACATGCTAAAGAAAAGGCAAGACTGGAGTATTGTATACAGCAAGACTGGGTTTTGGGGAATCCTCGCTTTTTCTCCTCTCCATCCACTCCACTCTCACCGTTCTTCTTGACATCTGCATCTCTCTCTACATCCATCCCTCTCACCTTTCTTCTTCAGGTCTGAGTCTCTCTCGTACTTCTCGATGATCTGCATGGCTCGTTTCGGGTCGTAGAAGGGGAACAGTATCTCGTTTAGCCGCGGGTCACGCTGATTCTGGAGAAAGCAATGATACACAACACCGTCTCACTCACAAGCACATACTGTACACATGCATGTCACTGCACACTAAGGAAATATGTCCCATTCCTAACTTGAGAAATGTGAATGTAACTTAAACCTTTGCATAAATCTCGCCATGGACACTAATGTATGCTTTTGGCAAAACTTTCAGGAAACTGTTTATTTATTTTACTTTCAAGAAACTTTACGTGCACAAGTTATGTGACCAACTGAGTTTGAACCCGGTTTTTGTCTAGGTACCGCAAGACTATTTTAGCCCACGGAGCCAATGCCTAGGCATTAACTCCTGGAGCTAACGGCAGTTTTCAGGTCTCAAGCTAGCGTTAGGCTACTCATCATGCAAGTGTTGCTCACTGCACCACCTCTGCTACACACATCAGTCAGGTTAGGATTGGGACCATTATAACAAGAGACTAAACACACACACAGCTGACAAACAACAGAGAGTAACAGTTTAGACTGACACAGTGACAATGTATATAGTACTAACCCCAGTACAAACACATCTTTCATTTGTGGGTGTTCAAATGAAAACCAAAATGGCACAATTACTGGTACAGAGCTACTGCAATGGGGTGGGGAGGGAACGCGTGTGGTCTCACAAGCAGAGAGGGTAGAGATTCACACAGAAGCAGGGATCATAACGACACCACTTGCCACTATAGCAGGTAGCATTCACTGCCTTTGTACTAATGGGGATTCACTTCAGCATTGCACAGAGAGATAGAGAAGCAGCCACTAGCACAAAAGAGAGTGAAAAGGAACTGATATTGATCACTGTATTGTTGGGAAAGAGAAAGCAAGAAAAGCATTTCACTGTACTAGTGCACGTGACAATAAAAAATGTGAAACTTGAAGGCAGGCAGGCAGCAAGTAGACAGAAACCAGACAAAATGGCCAAACAGAAAGCCCCTCCCCGGGTTGCCATGGTTACACAATCAGTCACAAGTAGGCGGGGCTGGGGAGAAATATACTGAACAAAAATATAAACGCAACATGCAACAATTTCAACAATTTTACTGAGTTTATATAAAGAAATCAGCCAATTGAAATAAATTCATTAGGCCCTAATCTATTTCACATGACTGGGCAGGGCCACAGCCATGGGTGGGCCTGCCTCCCAAGTGGGAGGGCCTACAGTATGGCTGTGGCCCTGCCCAGTCATGTGAAATAGATTAGGGCCTAATTATTTTATTTCAATTGGCTGAAATTTGGGAGCCAGGCCCAGCCAATCAGAATGAGTTTTTCCCCACAAAAGGGCTTTATTACAGACAGAAATACTCCTCAGTTTCATCAGCTGTCCGGGTGGCTAGTCTCTGACCATCCCGCAGGTGAAGAAGCCGGATGTGGAGGTCCCGGGCTGGCGTGGTTACATGTGGTCTGTGGTTGTGAGGCTAGTGGGACGTACTGACAAATTCTCTAAAATGACGTTGGAGGCAGCTTATGGTAGAGAAATTAACATTCAATTCCCCCCGGAAACAGCTCTGTTGAACATTCCTGCAGACAACATGCCAATTGCATGCTCCCTCAAAACTTAAGAAATCTGTGGCATTGTGTTGTGTGACAAAACTGCACATTTTAGAGTGGCACATCTTGTCCCTAGCACGAGGTGCACCTGTGTAATGATCAAACTGTTTAATCCGCTTCTTGATATGCCACACCTGTCAGGTGGATGGATTTTCTTGGCAAATGAGAAATGCTCACTAACGGGGAATTAAACAAATTTGTGCTCAACATTTGAGCGAAGTAAGCTTTTTGTGCTTATGGACATTTTTTGGGATCTTTATATTTCAGCTCATGAAACATGGGACCAACACTTTAAATGTTGCGTTTATATTTTTGTTCAGTATAGGTCGGGGATGGGGGAAAGCAGCTGAGGGGCAGGATGAAGTTACCCCTACAGACACTGATCTAAGATCAGTTTTGCAGTGTATCTCCCAATTGTTCCCCATTTTTCAACTTCATATTCATCATCTCCAGCACCACCACATATGTGAAAATGGTGTGTTTCTATGTTTTACAGTAAAAAATATATAGGAAGATAAGTGTTTCCAATGACATCATCTGTCTTATTCGTGTGATTTTGACCAATTGTAAGTAGGCATTGCCTACGAATTGCCTTGGTAATATTTTTTGCAGAACATAGAAACACGCCATTTTCACACATGTTGATGTTGGGGAGGTAGTGGAGATGATGAATATGAAGTCGCAAATGGTGAAATGTTCCTTTAAGGATTTGAGGAGGGTCATCTGAAACGGATCCTATATCATTGCCTGAGAGCAAGTTGGACCCTGTGTCAGGTGAGAGGGGAGGGGTCAAGCAGTCACACAGAGAAGTTAATGAATGATAAAGCGCTTACTTCATTCAGAAAGCTGACTAACTGGTCTACGTTTAAAAAATCACTTTTGTCCCCATTGCTGCAAAGGAATTAATTAGAAAAACAAAATGTTAGGTTTCTTAAAAACCCTCTCAGCCAGTCAGTAACTAGAAAGCAGGAGGGTTTTTTAAAGGGTCAAAATAGAACACTGTGGTGTTACATTTTTATATCAACATTTCTATAACATGTTAAAACCACCACAGGTCGAACATTTAAATACTGTTGAGTTAGTTTAAAACAAACATGTTAATGTGTCACTGTTTAAGCAGGTTAGGTTTTCCAGAGGTTATTAGTAGAGAAGCTGCAGACTGTTTAATAAATGTTGATCTCTCAACCAAACACCAACATACTACAACAATCTCTCACTCACTCTTCTTCAACTCTCTATTCCGTCATTCACATACAGTGTCTACACTACAGCTATCAACACAACAGTTGAACAAACGGCCATTACTAAATATCTCATTACTATCACAATCACAGGTGGGAATATGCTGGAAAAATACATAGCAATAAAATGTTGTAGATATTGAATGGTAAATGTCTTCCCAGTGAGCAAAACTGGTTGAAAAGACATCATTAACTGGGTTGTGTGATTTCAGACCTTGTTACTCCTACACTAACTGCACACTTAGATGTGACTCGCATTCAGGGTGCAGTTAGCTTTCTACAGTAGGCTGAAGTAGAACAGAGTAGCTATTGAGGGTAGAGTACAGTAAAAGAGGTCTGGGGAGTAGAGCTAGTGACAACTCACATTTTGTTGAAGAGTTCCTGGATGTCAGTACGAGGGCAGATCTTCTGAGTCAGGGCGTAGAAGATGTCAAAGGGGAAGGCTGAGTCTTCTATCTCCTCGCTCTGAGGGAGATAACGTTACACACTGAGTGTACAAAACATTATGAACGCCTGCTCTTTCCATGACATAGACTGACCAGATGAATCCAGGTGAAAGCTATGATCCCTTATTGATGTCACTTGTTAAATCCACTTCAATCAGTGTAGATGAAGGGGAGGAGACAGGTTAAAGAAGGATTTTTAACCCTTGAGACATTGATTGTGTATGTGCCATTCAGAGGGTGAATGGGCAAGACAAAATATTTAAGTGCTTTTGAACGGGTTATGGTAGTAGGTGCCAGAATTTTTTACGCTCAACAGTTTCCCGTGTGTATCAAGAATGGTCCACCACCCAAAGGACATCCAGCCAACTTGACACAACTGTGGGAAGCATTGGAGTCAACATGGGCCAGCATTCCTGTGGAACGCTTTCGACACCTTGTAGAGTCCCTGCCCTGACGAAGGTGTTCCTAATGTTTGGTATACTCAGTGTTTAGTTAAATGATAGATCCGACAACAGCAAGTTACCATGCACAACATCAGACAAACACGCCATGAACACACGCACATGTCCACCGCACCTTTCCACTAGGCAGACCCAGTTCCTTCAGAGCCTGAAAGATTCCTTTCTCTGTTTTACCAGATGCAAACGTCCGTGTGATGCTGAACCAGAGAGGAGAGTCAGCTGTCATCACAAAGTTCATCAATCAAATGACTGCTGATAAATGTTATTACTAACTGTGTCTCTTACGTTCTCACTGGGATCTTGCCATTCACATTGGTCAGAAAGCACATCCTCATCCAACTAAAAAATAAAGCGGGACATAGGACAGACGTGGTTGAGTTGTGTGTGTGTATCTGTGTCTGTGTGTGTAACGTTGTATGAATGTGTGTGTGTGTTTGTCTGTGTGTGTTTACTACTGTGTGTGTGTGTGTGTGTTTACTACTGTGGTTGTGTGTGTGTTTACTAATGTGTATGTGTTTACTAATGTGTGTGTGTTCACTACTGTGTGTGTGTGTGTGTTCACTACTGTGTGTGTGTGTGTGTGTGTTTACTACTTACTATGTGTGTGTGTGCTTGTGTGTGTATACTCACTGTTTCTTGAGGCAGGTCATAGGACAGACGTTATTGGCTCTGAAGTTGTGAATCACTGACCTCAAACCCTCTGTCCACTTCTGAAAACAAACAAACAAAAGGGTTCACACACACACACACACACACACACACACACACACACACACACACACACACACACACACACACACACACACACACACACACACACACACACACACACACACACACACACACACAGAGACTTCCGTGGCTGTTTGTTTACTCACAGCGTATCTTTTTCACTGTGTTTGTGTGTGTTCTCTCCTCTCTCACAGTGTATCTGTTAACATCTCAGAGCAGCCACAGCTAAACAGCCCGATGCAGGCACACAGCCACCCTGTCTGTGACCAGGGGTCTCCTTCTCTTCTTTCTCCAGACAAATATATGACTCCCAACTGCACTCTCTACCCCACTCCGTCCAAAGTGTGTGTGTGTACGTGCATGCGCATGTTTGACTGTGTATGTCTAAGGGCAGGAGTGTGTTGTGGAGAGGTTGGATACGTGTGTGTGTGTATTGTTCCCAGGTTATGTTGATGTGAATAACTGTGTCAGCTTTCCAGGTCTACTGCTTAAGGCAACTAGCCTGCTGAGAGTGTGAGACGGTGTGTGTGTGTGTGTGTGTGTGTGTGTGTGTGTGTGTGTGTGTGTGTGTGTGTGTGTGTGTGTGTGTGTGTGTGTGTGTGTGTGTGTGTGTGTGTGTGTGTGTCTGTATATGAGATAGGAAGAGAATGAGGTAGCATGAATGAACGTGTGTGTGTTTGTGTGTGACCTTCAAGCTCGGCTGATGAGCCTAGGTAGTTTATTATTAATTATTTGGCATTCCATCTTCTACAGTGTTGACACCCTGTTAACTATTTCCGCTCACTCGCTCTCTCCATCTGTCTTCATCTCTCTTTCTCTCATGTTTTCTCTATCAACATGTCTTATGATGAATCAAACAAGTCATCATCATCAGTTCACTGATATATCATCTGTTGGGTTCTTCAGTAATCACAACATAAATGTGTCAGCTGTTCTCAGTTGATTGGTCTACAACCTACTGGCTGCCTAGCAACAGTTTTCCCTGTCGCCAAAAGAGGGCAATGTTAAACCAGATTCCTGTAAGGGCTTGATATATACACTGCTGAAAAAAATAAAGGGAACACTTAAACAACACAATGTAACTCCAAGTCAATCACACTTCTGTGAAATCAAACTGTCCACTTAGGAAGCAACACTGACTGACAATAAATTTCACATGCTGGTGTGCAAATGGAATAGACAAAAGGTGGAAATTATAGGCAATTAGCAAGAGACGAGACGGAGACGGAGTCTACAACCCACACAAGTGGCTCAGGTAGTGCAGTTCATCCAGGATGGCACATCAATGCGAGCTGTGGCAAAAAGGTTTGCTGTGTCTGTCAGCGTAGTGTCCAGAGCATGGAGGCGCTACCAGGAGACAGGCCAGTACATCAGGAGACGTGGAGGAGGCTGTAGGAGGGCAACAACCCAGCAGCAGAACCACTACCTCTGCCTTTGTGCACTCCTTGCTCTCACTCTCATGCTACCACCTGCAGAATCACTCCTTTTTGGGGGGTGTCTTGCTAATTGCCTATAATTTCCACCTTTTGTCTATTCCATTTGCACAACAGCATGTGAAATTTATTGTCAATCAGTGTTGCTTCCTAAGTGGACAGTTTGATTTCACAGAAGTGTGATTGACTTGGAGTTACATTGTGTTGTTTAAGTGTTCCCTTTATTTTTTTGAGCAGTGTATATATGAGAGAGAGCGAGAGAGCGAGAAAGAGAGAGAGAGAGAGAGAGAGATGTGTGAGAGAGAGAGAGAGAGAGATGTGTTCTAAGATGGCTCAGAGTGTGTGTGAGAGAGAGAGAGGGAGAGAGAGAGAGAGAGAGAGAGAGAGAGAGAGAGAGAGAGAGAGAGAGAGAGAGAGAGAGAGAGAGAGAGAGATAGATAGATAGATAGAGAGGGATGAGAGAGAGGGATGAGAGA
>NC_074691.1:25605438-25636211 GCF_029448725.1 Salvelinus fontinalis | reverse complement strand
AGAAGAACACGTCCCCTTATCATACACACAGGGAGGGACACGGCCTTACACACACCACACACACACGTACGCCATGAACAGACACATGCACACACACACTGTCTCACACCTAGAGCCCCTTACGATCTGTCAACAATACACACCAGTGTGATTTCTTAAAGATGTTTGAGTATTTGTTCGGAACTGTGCAATGGGTTTATTCTCAGGCGTTTCTGAGAAAGACACCTTAATTATAGTCAGGCATCTGTATAAGAACTCCCACAGGACCCTTGGTCCTTCCATAATTCATGTTGCCCACATGATGGCAAATATTACACTACAGCAGGATACGACCAGGGAATTACTGAGGAAGTCAATATTTAATGGAGGTACTAGCTGTGTGTGTGTGTGTGTGTGTGTGTGTGTGTGTGTGTGTGTGTGTGTGTGTGTGTGTGTGTGTGTGTGTGTGTGTGTGTGTGTGTGTGTGTGTGTGTGTTCAGCCCTGATGTTCATGAAAAGAATACTCTGTGGTTAATATTGGCTCTATCTTCAACAAATCCTTTCTGTTTAAAGAAAGCAGAAAGGTCTTTCAGTGAAACATAACAGCCTAGACATTGGCATACACAGCTTTCAATCCAAGAGTACTGAATAGCGTTTGTCTCTTGGAAATCATTTTTCTATCGAGTCAACTAACTATATTCTAGAGGAATTGTTACAGTATCCCTCTCAGGTAAGAAACATCATCCAAGGTCAAATAACAAGCTTTAGATACAGCTAGAAACCTGGAGGGTTATAAACATTAAAGTATTCAATATTTAATGTTGCTGAATGTAGATGTACTTGGTCTAGGATCTGAAGGGCAACGAGCAGCAGTAACCTATATTTCACCAACATTTCCTTTAGCATTCACTACTACTGTCCTTGAAACATTGTACTGATCAATAGTGTATTAACGGTGGTGGGAACAGTGGCTCAACAGACTAACTCTGTCCTGTTGCCTTGGCCACTTCAAGTTCCGCTGCCCTTAGTGACGTCACCGTCACCCCAATTATGACTTGGTCCTCAGGCTGGAATGGTAGGGTCGTAAGGTCGAGGAGATGGATAGAGAGAAAGACGGAGAGGTAGAGAGTAAAAAAGGAGCGGGTGGGAAGGCATGAAGGTTGTTTGAAAGAGGGATGGACGGAGGGTGGGATAGAGGGAGGGAGGGTTGGATAGAGGGAGGAAGGGTGGGATAGAGGGAGGGAGGGTGGGATAGAGGGAGGGAGGGATAGAGAGAGGGATGAAATTGTGTTTCCAAAATCTCACCCGTGGCACGGCTCCAACTCGAATACTGTTGATCAGAGAACATTCTAGAACCTGGCCCTCCTGTAGAGAGAATCAGTTGGAGGAATATAAAAGAGAGAAAGAGCGAGAGAGAGAGAGAGAGAGAGAGAGAAAGAAAGAAAGAAAGAAAGAAAGAAAGAAAGAAAGAAAGAAAGAAAGAAGAAAATAGAGATCTCGTCAATGTCAAATAAAACAGATATACTCCGACCCCACCTCCCCTTGCTTTGTCTGATTACTGTAGCAACCTGACTGTCACTTCCAGAAGTCCCATAGACATTTTGTCTACAGCTAGTGACAAGACATGGCTGTTCTCAAGGACACACCCCATGTAGCATGGATAAATACAGTACCTTAGAGAGATACAGTAATATTATACATTGCTATCCTCTTACACAACGGCTAAATCACAATGGTGTGACGGATAACAATGGGCTTCCTCTCCAACCAGCATTACCTTAATGCTGTAGCATCAGTAGCCAACCCTCCTAATTGGAAGAATCTGGTGTGCTAGAGCAGGGCTAGAACAAAAGCCTGCACACCCAGTATCTAACTCGCCAGGAGTAGGGTATAGGCTGCCTTATAAGTGGTGATAAATGCTGTAGTTAGCGAGGATAACTGTTAGTGAGGATATGGGCCTATATCTCCTCTACAGGGAGGGTTCATTTCACACAGCCCTCTCAATGGCACCTTTGGATAGTTCTTCAGTTATGACTAAGTCAAATGATTTCTCAAGCTATTCATTCCATTCATATGGAGAGCCTATTCATTCCTAACGCTCTCCATGTGAATGGAGGAGACTGATTTACAAGAACACACTGTTGGAAAAGGAGAATAGTGTTGAAAAGGACCTTGCAATCGAAACGTCAAAAACACATAACGGACTGCGTTCTATCCTGTTGACTGTTTTTCTACAGGGTCATCCTCTCTAAATAACCTTCAGTCTTTCCTTTTCTCTCTGTGAATAAACTCAATTTTATCCCACTGTCTTTCATTCTCTCTCTGAATACACTCAGAACACTAAGACAGGGCTCTGCATTGAGTGAGAGGTTGAGACCAGAGACGTTTATATTCACAGCTCTGGTTGAGAGACTGTACCTTTCCGTCGCTCTTCCATGTGATGAAGAAGCCAAACTCGTCCACTTTGACCAGACAGTTGGGCTCAAACAGAAACGGGTCCTGCGAGAAAACAGAAGCATTTTATTAAGAGAGCAGCCTCATCAATCAGAGGTTTTATTTGACATCCAAGGACATTACACACCCTCCATTACCTAGCTAGCACGCACGGCTTATGGAACAAGATAAACAGCATCCATAATTCATTTGTAAAGAAGTAACACACACAAACACACACGTGCAAGGAGAACACACACACACACACGTAGGTGAGGAGACACATACAAGGAAAACACACACACACACACACACCTACAGCCTGTGAGTGCAGGACAGGAGGACCTAGCGCTAAAACAAACAAAAACACAGGAATGTGAATATCAGGAAGTGTTGAATGTGTACCACACAACAATCATCCATTACCTTGGTGACAGAACATAACCCTGATTAACGTAGCAAGCAACACTCCCTGGTCTACTGGACATATAATAAAATAGCAATTATCCTGGCTAATAGTATTACACTTCCTCTTACATGTTTACTGTGACTTTATGTGACATTGGAGACTGAAGAGTCTGAAGTTATATTTACTTAGAGAAATACCAAAATAGTTCCTAACCTACTAATTAAAACCGCTAACTTAAAGGTTAGAGCTGTGCTTTATTTACAGTGTACTTAATGTGGTAAACCACCCAGTTTGAAATCCCTGAGACTGTTATTAGTCAAACAGCCAGGCTTGTTTCAGGCCACTCTGTCCAATATCAGTCTGAAACACGTTCACAACCCAAGGCAATCTGTGTGTATGCATGAGAGTGTGTGTGTCTGAGTGTGTATATATATGAAAGAGAGAGAGAGAGAGAGAGAGAGAAAGAGAGCGAGAGAAAGTAAAAAAGTAAGAAAGAAAGAGAAAGGGGGAGTAAGACGGGGTGGGCTGGCGACAGAGTAATAGCAAAGTCACTTGGATTACATTCCAGTAGTCCATCCATTTCTTTGCCACATTCTAAGTGAGCACCCATGTGTGTGTAAGAGAAAGACAGAGTAGGAGAGAGAAAGACAGAGTAGGAGAGAGAGAAAGATAGAGTAGGAGAGAGAAAGACAGAGTTGAAGGTAGTTACAGTCTCAACTTTAACTGGAGCTAAAGCAAACAGTGAGCCACACACACACACACACACACACACACACACACACACACACACACACACACACACACACACACACACACACACACACACACACACACACACACACACACACACACACACACACACACACACACACAGCAGGATGTGGTGTTTCAGTGAGATTATGTAAATCCTACAGTACATGTGCTGCTCGACACCATAAATAGCGCTAACTCCCTTTCTCTGAGCAAATATGGCTGTTACATTCACCCAGATCCATTGTCACCAAATCCCAGACTAATAATTAACAGTCCTGACATTTAGAGAAGTTGGAAACCACCAAGAATGCAATTCAAACTGACCCTTCACCTGTTCTTCCATCTGTGTTGTGCACCTTACTGTGTAAACTGAGCTTCCCTTGTATTCAACTTGTAAAGATGTCTGTCATAGCTAGTATCTACAATATCATGCTGGGCTCTCCTTCCTGTTAAGAGGTAACCTGGCTGAGACGGTCTAGTCTTCTACTCCTAATAAACCTAACATGGCTTTTAAGGAATATTTTACTAGGAACACTCTGTCCCTACTCCCAAATGCACACACGTGCCCCCTCCCTCCCCCCTCACACACAAACACACAACTACAACCAAAACACTCCCATATTGCGACCCTTTGAATTGGCAGAGCAACATGGTTTTTAATGGGTTGCTAGTGTTTTTGTTGTTGTTGCTGGTTATGTTAGTTTTTGGTTCACAATATGCTATTTCTTTATTATACAGACTTACTCAAACAGCAATAGGTAGGCAACAATGGGTATGCAGACCAGGTATTCAAAAAGTTTGGTCCGAAGTCTTGGTTGAATCTTTGCGATGCGCATTCCAGTCATCATGCGCTGTTTGAATGATCATTTCTAAAGGCTTCCCCCAAAATCTTATCATTTTAATGTGGACTACAAAGTAGGACTACCTGACAATTATATCAGGCTGATTTGTATCAATCACGGGGCATTTGTTTCGCAAACTCTGACATCACATGTAGCCTACACCGTACATTGCACAGTACAAAAATGAATGATATACGTAAACCCTGGATGGCTGATGCTGTGTATTGGCCAGTGAGAGGCTTTGAAGCCACCGATCAGCCTTACTGGCACTCCCCAGAAGGACCAGTCCTCCATAGGAATTCATTGACTTCTACAGTATATACATGAAATGTTTCAAGGACAGAATTACATGTATTTAAGCATTTTTCTGTTGTCCGAACCGTTTGGGTCTCATGAACACAATGGGGTTCTCAGTTTTCCTCTACAACTCCCACAAGCCTCACAAGACTCCCACAAGCCTCACAAGACTCCCACAAGCCTCACAAGACTCCCACAAGCCTCACAAGACTCCCACAAGCCTCACAAGACTCCCACAAGCCTCACAAGACTCCCACAAGCCTCACACGTCTGAAAGTAACCCAATACCACTTTCAAAAATGAGTGGAAGTATGGAAGTTTTGTGCCCATCCAAAAAAGGGGTTAAATATGGGTAAAAATTTAGCAAAACCAATTTCTGAACTTTCTTATATCTCTCAGATAAAGGACAGAAACTTCAAAACATACATGTTTTACCATGTATGAATGTGTTTATTCAATGTGTTTCTATGGGCTAATGGCAGTAAGTCCAAATTCAATGTTTAATCAAATATTTTTTTAATATATTTTTTTATAGTCCAAATCGAATAGCAAAATGATACATGGTTGACCATCCTAAAACATTCTATATGTTCGCTTTTTTTTTGTATTGTTCCAGACATCAAAAGTGGTCTCCTGATGTAGGGTGTTTCTCAAAATGCATACTATCATTCACATTGGAACAAGGGAGGGTCGGAGTAGAGTCCAAAATGTATACTATCATTCACATTGGAACAAGGGAGGGTCGGAGTAGAGTCCAAATCAAAGTATGCACAACGGAGCACTGAAGGCACTTCTCGAATGCGTAGTCGGGTTTGTACATATTTTGAAGCATGCATCAATGCAAGCGTCAACAGAAAGTATGCATTGAAATATGACGCAACCACGTAAAACAATTACGCAACATTATTTGAGCTGAAGCGAGAGAAAATACACGCCGACTTTGATTTGAAATGTTGCCTATTCACATCTCATATGTTGCATGGTTACAATATTTTATCTTGATACGTTAATAAATATATGCTGTGCTAATTTTGGAATATTTATCAACTGTCCCTCCAAACAATCAACACAATTATTTGAGTACGGAGAGTAGTCTAATAGGCTACTTACTCAGCCCGCAATTTAAATAGAACTTTTCAATGATGCATGCATCATCCGCTTTACCGTGCTAGTATTCTTTTCATTCTGGCCAGTAGCTTTCATTTGGCACTGGCCAGGTGTGCCACTGGCAGATTAACCTGAATGTCAAGCCCTGCAAGGCCATGCGAATTTAAAAGATGGCTAGTCATTACTAGTCTGGTTCTGTATTGAATCTAGGTACATTATGGGAAAGGTCAGGTCATTATTATCAGAAGAAATGATGACCAAACCATTGCCACCAGTGAAAAAAGTCAGTGTAGCCCTCTACACACACACGCACACACACACGCACACGCACACACACACACACACACACACACACACACACACACACACACACACACACACACACACACACACACACCTTGGATGGAGTGGGGTAGAGAGTGCAGGTGGGAGTCATATATTTGTCTGGAGAAAGAAGAGAAGGAGACCCCTGGTTGTCAGACTCCCTACTCTCATAACTTTACATTCCTCTCTCAGTGCGTAGTGGAGATCTGCTAAGTGTGTGTGTGTGTTGAGTTTGTGTGTGTGTGTGTTGAGTTTGTGTGTGTGTGTTGGTTTTGACTGGAGCTCCCTCCTCTAGTTCCCCATCCATCACCACACTCTTTAAAAAGAAAGAACACACATACACCCCAAACACACACACCGACACACACACAGGACTGCTAAGAGCACGCCTGGGGAACCACAGCGTTCCCTACAGGAGTCAGTCATCCAGCATCTGTAAATGTAAAAACAAACAGGGGTAATATCAAACCTCCCTTGCCCATAACTATATACTATATTAAAGCCACCATAAATAAAACCATAATAAACGCCTGTCAAACTAATCACAATAATGGTTACGGCTTAATGTGGAATGACTCAACTATCTGCCAGTCTCTGGCATGATTGATTGAGTAAGCAGCCAACATTGACACACAGAACAATCAGATCCTATGGTCTGATACACACAACTGTGTGGATCTGAGGTTTGTTTTCCATTAGCTGCCTGAGTCACTGGCAGCTGTCTGTGTGTGTGTGTGGACTCTCTAATGAGAGAGGAAGAGGAAGATGATGTGAAGCATCAGTGAGGAGGGTACAGGATGGGAACGCTGTCATCCTTCCTCATCTTTCCTTCACAACGGAAAGATGGAGAGATGGAGTGTGGGATATGGAGAGACGGAGTGTGGGAGATGGAGAGATGGAGTGTGGGAGATGCAGAGACGGAGTGTGGGAGATGGAGAGACAGAGTGTGGGAGATGGAGAGACAGAGTGTGGGAGATGGAGAGACGGCGTGTGGGAGAGTGGGAGATGGAGAGACGGTGTGTGGGAGATGGAGAGACGGAGAGTGGGAGATGGAGAGATGGAGTGTGGGAGATGGAGAGACAGAGTGTGGGAGATGGAGAGACGGAGTGTGGGAGATGGAGAGACGGAGTGTGGGAGATGGAGAGATGGAGTGTGGGAGATGGAGAGATGGAGTGTGGGAGATGGAGAGATGGAGAGACGGAGTGTGGGAGATGGAGAGACGGAGTGTGGGAGATGGAGAGACGGAGAGTGGGAGATGGAGAGATGGAGTGTGGGAGATGGAGAGACGGAGTGTGGGAGATGGAGAGATGGAGTGTGGGAGATGGAGAGACGGAGTGTGGGAGATGGAGAGACGGCGTGTGGGAGATGGAGAGAGGGAGATGGAGAGACGGCGTGTGGGAGATGGAGAGACGGAGAGTGGGAGATGGAGAGACGGAGTGTGGGAGATGGAGAGATGGAGTGTGGGAGATGGAGAGACGGAGTGTGGGAGATGGAGAGACGGAGTGTGGGAGATGGAGAGACGGAGTGTGGGAGATGGAGAGATGGAGTGTGGGAGATGGAGAGACGGAGTGTGGGAGATGGAGAGACGGAGTGTGGGAGATGGAGAGATGGAGTGTGGGAGATGGAGAGATGGAGTGTGGGAGATGGAGAGACGGAGTGTGGGAGATGGAGAGATGGAGTGTGGGAGATGGAGAGACGGCGTGTGGGAGATGGAGAGAAGGAGAGTGGGAGATGGAGAGACGGAGTGTGGGAGATGGAGAGACGGAGTGTGGGAGATGGAGAGACGGAGTGTGGGAGATGGAGAGATGGAGTGTGGGAGATGGAGAGACGGAGTGTGGGAGATGGAGAGACAGAGTGTGGGAGATGGAGAGATGGAGTGTGGGAGATGGAGAGATGGAGTGTGGGAGATGGAGAGATGGAGTGTGGGAGATGGAGAGATGGAGTGTGGGAGATGGAGAGATGGAGAGACGGAGTGTGGGAGATGGAGAGACGGAGTGTGGGAGATGGAGAGACGGAGAGTGGGAGATGGAGAGATGGAGTGTGGGAGATGGAGAGACAGAGTGTGGGAGATGGAGAGATGGAGTGTGGGAGATGGAGAGACGGAGTGTGGGAGATGGAGAGACGGCGTGTGGGAGATGGAGAGAGGGAGATGGAGAGACGGCGTGTGGGAGATGGAGAGACGGAGAGTGGGAGATGGAGAGATGGAGTGTGGGAGATGGAGAGACGGAGTGTGGGAGATGGAGAGACGGAGTGTGGGAGATGGAGAGATGGAGTGTGGGAGATGGAGAGACGGAGTGTGGGAGATGGAGAGATGGAGTGTGGGAGATGGAGAGACGGCGTGTGGGAGATGGAGAGAAGGAGAGTGGGAGATGGAGAGACGGAGTGTGGGAGATGGAGAGACGGAGTGTGGGAGATGGAGAGACGGAGTGTGGGAGATGGAGAGACGGAGTGTGGGAGATGGAGAGACGGAGTGTGGGAGATGGAGAGACGGAGTGTGGGAGATGGAGAGATGGAGTGTGGGAGATGGAGAGATGGAGTGTGGGAGATGGAGAGACGGAGTGTGGGAGATGGAGAGACGGAGTGTGGGAGATGGAGAGACGGCGTGTGGGAGAGTGGGAGATGGAGAGACAGCGTGTGGGAGAGTGGGAGATGGCGAGACGGCGTGTGGGAGAGTGGGAGATGGCGAGACGGAGTGTGGGAGAGTGGGAAATATCTGGTGTTTGTGCCGACACACACACACACAGAGATGTTCCTAAAGTGCCTAAACCTATTAGAGCATCAGCCGGCAGCAGACCGGTGATGGGTTGCAGGAAATGTATCCCAGTACATCCTTCTGTCATCATTAGTATTACTGATTTATTGATGTCTAATGGGAAGGGAAGTCCCAAAGGACACACACACCCGCACACACACACACGAACATGTCCCTAAGGACAGAGGGATGACTCAACACCACCAGACTAAGAGTCTCCAATTGACCTTTGACCTAAAGCAATTATGGTCGTCAGTCAACGAGAGAGATACCCCATGCATGTCACACACCTGGTCTTCTTACATTGTCTGAGGTGAACTTAGATGATACCTAGAGAGATACAATCGATCAATATTTGGGAGACATAGAGAAAAGGGCTGTGTAGCAGTCAATGACCAAAGCGCCCTCTTTGGCCTCGTGTGGAATTGTCACGATCGTTGTTAGAAATGGACCAAGGCGCAGCGTGCGTAGAGTTCCACATTATATTTAATAGTGAGACTTACAACCAAAACAACAACGAATATAACAAACGTGCAGTAATGCAGTGCTCAAGACAACTAAACACAAACAAGATCCCACAAAGCACAATGGGGAAATGGCTGCCTAAATATGATCCCCAATCAGAGACAACGATAAACAGCTGCCTCTGATTGGGAACCATACCAGGCCAACAGAGATATATAAAAACTAGAGTACCCACCCTAGTCACACCCTGACCTAACCAAAATAAAGAATAACAAGGCTCTCTAAGGTCAGGGCGTGACAGGAATGTTATTCATATTTTTCTTAATGAATAAAGATTATTATTTTAAAAACAACGAAAATCTGGTGTTTCTATGTCAAACAGATGCAAAATGTAATACATTTCAACTTTATATCCGACATGGTACAGGTGTCTTCTTTTTTTAAGACCATAACCATGTGTGTGAGTGTCACGCCCTGACCTTAGAAAGCCTTTTTATGTCTCTATTTGGTTTGGTCAGGGTGTGATTTGGGGTGGGCATTCTATGTTTAGTTTTCTATGTTTCTTTATTTCTATGTTTTGGCCGGTATGGTTCTCAATTAGGGACAGCTGTCTATCGTTGTCTCTGATTGGGAACCATACTTAGGTAGCCCTTTTCCCTCCTTTCAGTGTGGGAAGTTAACTTTGTTAGAGGGCGTCATAGCCCTGTTAGAGGGCGTCATAGCCCTGTTAGAGGGCGTCATAGCCCTGTTAAGCTTTACGGTCGTTTTTTTATTGTTTTGTTGGCGACATTCAAATAAAAAGGAATATGTATGCTCACCACGCTGCACCTTGGTCTTCTTCCAGCATCGGACGTGATAGTGAGGTGTATCCTTTAGTTTCAAAGTAGATTTGTTTAAAACTACCAGAATCACTCTGTGACCCTGATTTAGCCCACTGCAGTAAAAAAAATGCACCGATATGACATTTTTGGCCGATACCGATATTCAATATTTTCCTTGCCAAAAAACCTGATGCCGATATTAAACATTTTAGCGACCTTTTAAACATTCTAGTACAGTTAAATATAAGAACGCAGCGGTCTAAGGCATGCATCTCAGTGCAAGAGGCGTCACTACAGTCCCTGGTTTGATTCCAGGCTGTATCACATCCGGCCGTGATTGGGAGTCCCATAGGGCGGCGCAGAATTGGCCCAGCATCATCCGGGTTTGGCCGGAGTAGGCCGTCATTGTAAATAAGACTTGCCTAGTTACATAAAGGTCACACACACACACTTGATACACACGGGAAACTGTTGAGCGTGAAAAACTCAGCAGTGTTGCAGTTCTTGACACAAACCGGTGTGCCTGGCACCTACTACCATACCCCGTTCAAAGGCACTTAAATATTTTGTATACACACACACACACACACACACACACACACACACACACACACACACACACACACACACACACACACACACACACACACACACACACACACACACACACACACACACACACACACACACACACACACACACACACCAAAAAGTTGTTTTTGGAGCATTTACATATGTCTCCATTACCAGGAAAACATAATCAAAACCTATTTCTTTCACTTACTTTCTGTGCTGTTTCGTTGTTCATTTGTTCAGTCGTTTCATACTCAACCAGGATTTCAAAGGCACTTAAATATTTTGTACACACACACACACACACACACACACACCACACACACACACACACACACACACACACACACACACACACACACACACACACACACACACACACACACACACACACACACACACACACACACACACACACACACACACTGCCCTTCTTCACCATCTGTTGCTCTGTGGGGCTTCTGTGAGCTGAGAGCAGACTGGAAGAATCCTTCCTGATTAGCATATTTAAGCATGTGTGTGTCTGTGTGTCGGCGAGGCACGTCTGCCATGTTAATCAACACAGTCGTCTCCTGCAGGCCTTCTATTAGCTTATCAGCCTGTGCAACAGCTATTATCAACACACACTTACAGCCAACTCCACGGGAGACCTCCAGCTTGTCTACAATTATGCTGTTCTTTAATCATAACAGGGTTGATCATTGTTTTCTAAACAAAGAGTTGAGGTTTGGTCTTTTCAAAACCTGGCTAATGATCTCTTTTGTTAACTGTGATTACAGACGGTATGTAAAGAGAGAGAAGCCAGTCAACCAGGGCCACCATGGACAGTTGCTTGCTACTATTTTCTATCTGAGAAGTAAAACAAACCCCTGATAAATGACCTACTTCTCATAACACTAGCCACAAACACACAGATCAGTAGCGTTGCTCGCTAGCTCATGTTATTCTATTGCTATTCTACAATTGTAGCCTACCAGCAACCACCCATAGTTAGCCATGCCAAGCTAGCTCTGTGGTTTATTTCAAGGTGGATATACGTTGGTTGACAAGTAAACTCCAATATCAACCAAAATTGGATGGTGATCTGACGTCTTTTCCCAGTGGGTATTCATTAAATGTTTCAGAGGCTAAAATCAGACAACCATGTTCTCACTTTTTTAACCTCTCCTAGCAAACTTTAATCAAGATGTCAAAAATGTGTCAATTAACAGTTTCTGTACTAGATTCACCAGAAGCTTGGCAGAGATTCACCAAAGCTCTCCACCCACCCAGTCTCTCATGAGTCCTAGCAGGGTAGAGGCCACATAACTAGCAGCGCCACACAAATACACACTAAGTTAATACATAAAGGAATGTATTCCAAAGTAACCAGGCTGACCTAGTTAAAAGGCTCAGTTAAAGATGCCCTTTGATGTTAGCGACGATGTTGCTTTCCCTCTGTGTTTATCCATGGAGGGATCCCCCTCACTGAAGACTACATTTAAGGAATTACTGATCCTTATCTTGGTGTATGTCTCTGTGTGTGTGTGTGTGTGGTACATCCAGTCCTGGATCTGCCATCCCCCAGCTAACTGGCCTGATTGAGTATGAGAGGGGTGGGAGGGAGGACATAGTGAGGGAGTGTGCTGTGTGTGACACTCACAGCAGACTAACACACACACTCACAGCAGACTGACACACACTCACAGCAGACTGACACACACACTCACAGCAGATTAACACACACTCACAGCAGATTAACACACACTCACAGCAGATTAACACACACTCACAGCAGACTAACACACACTCACAGCAGACTAACACACACTCACAGCAGACTAACACACACACTCACAGCAGATTAACACACACTCACAGCAGACTAACACACACTCACAGCAGACTAACACACACACTCACAGCAGATTAACACACACACTCACAGCAGATTAACACACACTCACAGCAGACTAACACACACTCACAGCAGACTAACACACACACTCACAGCAGATTAACACACACACTCACAGCAGATTAACACACACTCACAGCAGACTGACACACACACTCACAGCAGACTAATACACACACTCACATCAGACTAACACACACTCACAGCAGACTAATACACACACTCACAGCAGACTGACACACACACTCACAGCAGACTGACACACTCACAGCAGACTGACACACTCACAGCAGACTGACACACACACTCACAGCAGACTGACACACACACTCACAGCAGACTAACACACACACTCACAGCAGACTAACACACACACTCACAGCAGACTAACACACACTCACAGCAGACTGACACACACTCACAGCAGACTGACACACACACTCACAGCAGACTAACACACACACTCACAGCAGACTGACACACACTCACAGCAGATTAACACACACTCACAGCAGACTAACACACACACTCACAGCAGACTAACACACACACTCACAGCAGACTAACACACACACTCACAGCAGACTAATACACACTCACAGCAGACTAATACACACTCACAGCAGACTAATACACACACACTCACAGCATATTAACACACACTCACAGCAGACTGACACACACTCACAGCAGACTGACACACACACTCACAGCAGACAAACACACACTCACAGCAGACTAACACACACTCACAGCAGACAAACACACACTCACAGCAGACTGACACACACTCACAGCAGACTGACACACACACTCACAGCAGACAAACACACACTCACAGCAGACTGACACACACTCACAGCAGATTAACACACACTCACAGCAGACTAACACACACTCACAGCAGACTGACACACACTCACAGCAGATTGACACACACACTCACATCAGACTAACACACACACTCACAGCAGACTGACACACACTCACAGCAGATTAACACACACACTCACAGCAGACTGACACACACTCCCAGCAGACTGACACACACTCACAGCAGACTGACACACACACTCACAGCAGACTGACACACACTCACAGCAGATTAACACACACTCACAGCAGACTAACACACAATCACAGCAGACTAACACACACTCACAGCAGACAAACACACTCACAGCAGACTAACACACACTCACAGCAGACTAACACACACTCACAGCAGACTGACACACACTCACAGCAGACTAACACACACTCACAGCAGACTAACACACACTCACAGCAGACTAACACACAATCACAGCAGACTAACACACACTCACAGCAGACTGACACACACACTCACAGCAGACAAACACACTCACAGCAGACTATCCAACTTTTGGTCGCCATGACAAAGTTGGTTAATGTGGTGGATCAATACGGTATGTGGCTGTGCCTTTAGTTCTAATGACTAACACCATTAATTATTGTACCATAAAGGAGATAGCCCTACTTATGTGTGAGTGTGCCAGGGTTTCCAGACATTTGAGAAATTTAACAGACCCATATGCATCGTGTTTGTAACCTGATTAGGGCGTCCACCCAAGGTGCTCAGAATGACAGAAATCACATTTAGAATATTGTCATTCATATTAACAGAACATGCAAGTCGAGGATGCAGTGATGTGTGGTTTTCCTTACTGAATGCTGATGTGCACTTTGAACATGTTAGAATAACTGTCCACATGTACTTTTCCTCAGCCAACAAGATGAGTAACGAAGAGAAAAATCACTAGCCTATGTCAATTTACTATAGTAGAAAAGTTTAGTCTACCTATTCTATTGGTCAGCTTGTGGAGAAAGAAATAACCTGTTCCAAACAGACTCTGGGACAGTTTTGGGATGATGGATCCCAAATTCATACAACCAGCAGGCCTAGGCTACATAAAAAACCTGTTAAAAAGCAATGAGGCTGATGCAACGGATCAGAACGTTTAGAATAAAATGTTGATCAACTATTTATTCACATTATAAGCACAGCAATGCACACAAGGCAGTAGGCTACGTGTGGATGTTCTTTCCATAATGCAGTTAGCAGGACAACACCATTGTTAAAGGGGTACTGCACATGAGAGCGGTTTCATGTGACAGAGATGAAAATATCCATTAGAAATGCGGAAAGATAGGAGATCTAATAGGCTAATTTGAAGCAAGGTAAGACATGCCTCATATGTTTTAAAACATTCAGGTTTCAAACAATTTAAGTATATGTTTTCAAAATGCATACTGCCTCCAGCTCATTGCAGTGGTGTGTGACGCGCTGATGAAGCCTGCCTTCCATTGACATTTGATGCTGCGTTCAAAACAACTGGGAACTTGGAAATCTCCAACTACTGACTTCTGTGCGTTCAAGAAAACTAGGAACTAGAACAGGGAAAAATATTTTTGAACGGTCATCCAACTCGGGAACTCCGGCCTCTTTCTAGAGCTCTGACTTTCCGACCTGAAGATCACTGACGTCATTTAAAAAATGTAATTTACCTTTATTTAACCAGGTAGGCTAGTTGAGAACAAGTTCTCATTTACAACTGCGACCTGGTGAGGTCATGATTTGACCTCGTATTTTTCAGAGTTCCCAGTTGTCTTGAAAGCACCACAAGATGCTACAGAAGCAGCTCTTGCGCTGTCTGACACATTTTCCAATTAAAGGCTCTGTATCTGTATAAATAACACGTGTGATAAATAAGATACATAAATATATTGTACAGGCGGCAATTTAATTCCACTAAATTATGCAAATTAACCTATAAGCATGACCAGTCAAATGTATTTACACCAACTGTTATTTCCATCAATGAATAGGCTAAAAATCATTATTTGGCAATGGGATTTCTTCTTCTCTCAGCTTAAAAAAAATGTATCAGACAAAAGCTGGCTATTACCGACTAACGGAAATGCTGGTGTGTGTGTACGCCTTTGTGTATGTGGGCCCTAACTAACGCAATGATTTCTAAATGGCATAAAGGAGACAGCCCTACAAGTGTGTGTTTGTGTCTTGATGTCCAGCGAGAGGACCGTCATTAGGGTAGGGTTAGTTGTGTCACTGCTGCACAAAGACACAGAGCTCCAGGCCATAGATAGAGTTTCAGGCTAACCTTGTTTGAGATGCACTAATTCTAATGGGCGCCATGTTGACACCCAAAACTCAGAGACAATGACATTATAGTTAGGATAGAAATGACAGTTTATTTAAATGATAATGCCTGAGAAGCCAGTGTTGATGATATATTGGCATGGGTGTTGTTACTGTAGGCCCAGCCGAAGTCGAGTGCCGGCAAACCGTGCCAATATAGCTTTGAAAAAACAGAATTATCACTTTTATACAACGGGTTACCAACATATTCAAATAATGATTGACATTTTCTTTCAGAATAAAAATAAATAAAAAATAATTCATACTATGTCATCCTTCCATGAGATATAGTCCCGACACAAATCTAAGGTTGCTACTCAAGCCAGCTGGTCGGTTCAGTTGCCAGAGATGCGACCCAGACGTTAAGTCTTTTTGTTCTGAATCTATGGAGGCGTTTGTTCAAATTGTTCCATTGCCATACTGGCTAGCAACGTTCTTATCCCTTGCTTGCTAGCTAGCAAACTACGGGTAACTTAGTCACATCAAACAGTGCAGCCAGAATAACAGCCATGTAGCTGCATTTGCATTTGTTCAAGCGGTTTTCTAGTGACATTTGGATAAATCCATAACAATGAGCTAATGATACACAATTTCACCTGGCATAGAAAATGTGCTCTCGTCAGGACACTTGTTCAGAGGAGCTAGCCAACAACACAGCTAACACAATCATTTAAAACGGTAATGAATACTCAGGGAGAGCGCGGCAGGTGTTCATTTCGCCTTCATAGAAGGCAGGAATCGTGGTCACTGGCAGGCAATGGTCATGCACAGGTAGGTGAAAAGCTAGGACTGAAGGATCTAACTGGTTCTCACAAACAAGCTAGGAAAAGGCTTAGTAAAGTCAAAACAAACAATACCTCACAAAGGCACAAACAGAATGAACTGAACTAAATAAGGAGCTGATGAGACCAGGTGAGTAACTAACACAGGTGAAATCAATGAACACAAAGAAACAGTGCTACGTTCAAGAACACAAAGAAACAGGGCTACGTTCAAGAACACAAAGAAACAAGGCTACGTTCAAGAACACAACGAAACAGGGCTACGTTCAAGAACACAAAGAAACAGTGCTACGTTCAAGAACACAAAGAAACAGGGCTAAGTTCAAGAACACAACGAAACAGAACACAAGGTTGCCTAATAAAATAAATACAGGACCTTACACAAACTGAAGCTGGAAAGATTGCAAACTAGCTGCATTGTGTTTTGTTTTACCTGTTTTCTATTGACATTTCTTTGTATATATCCATAAAAATGATGCCAGCTGATTCATGATTTCGACTGGCTGAGAAAAGCTGTCTGACAGCTGGAGATTTGTTTCATTTTGTCGGAGAGACAGACAGCAAGGTTTATAAAAATCTCCGCTGGTGAAACCAAAAGCTAGTCTAAAAGAAATGGGAGATAATGTCTAGATGTTTTTTATAGTGGAGATCAGGTTCCTAAACTGCCTGGCTGGGCTGATGAGACAGTGGATTGCGGAGTGAGATGGAACAGAGTAAATAGGCATTTCAACATCATAGCTTTAGCCGGTGGTAACTTGTGGAATAGACACCGGCTGGAATGCGTTTTTAACCAATCAGCATCCAGGATTAGACTCACCCATTGTATAATGTAATATAATGATTCATGTCAAGTTGGTTGGAGCACAGGTTGGCAGTTGGCACTCACTGTTTGCCAAAATGTTGGTAGTTTGATTCTTACCTCATCAAACCTGTCGAATGAGGCTCCTTCCTGCATGAAGCCAGGCAGGTGCTTCTGCCAGTTAAACTCATAGGACTTAGTCATGGCTGCTTACACCTGTCGAGAGAGAGAGAGAGGGGGGGGGGAGTGAAAGAAACATTGTGTTAAGGCAGGTTGGCCTCTTGCAGGTGTCTTAACCTGGGATGTTGAAAGAAATACAATATGTGCACCACCAAATAGGCTTTCTGTGCTGGGAAAAACAGGACGTAGTCATAACCAGTCCATCACACCGAGCAGAATGTTACCACTTAAAATGCACACGTATTGTTTTACATCAGAAAGAATGACGCCACCTGTCACAAGACGATACATTTTATTATTGGCAATAACAGCTCACAGAAATAGCCACGGATGACATCAAACCTGAACGTGTCAGGCTGTCTGTGTGAGTGTGAGAGTGTGGTGAGATACTAAGACAAAAGAATAGACCTCCAAGTGAACTTGGCATGTGAATTAATTTACTTGTCCCTGGGGCCTCTCCCTCTCTGTCGGTGTACAGTGTGTGTGTGTGTGTGTGTGTGTGTGTGTGTGTGTGTGTGTGTGTGTGTGTGTGTGTGTGTGTGTGTGTGTGTGTGTGTGTGTGTGTGTGTGTGTGTGCAGTGTTGCCCTCTAACACATTGAACTCTTCCCATCTATGAATGAATAATTTGTAACATGTCTATAACTGCATCAGTAAGGAGGGTGATATCTAGACCAGACAGCAGACTAACTGTCAACTATGATTTTTCAGAAGGGCTGAGGTTTCTAAGGTATATGTACAGTGCATTCGGGAAGTATCTACATCTCTTGACTTTTTCCACATTTTGTTACGTTACAGCTTTATTCTAAAATTGATTAAAAAATATATAATAATTGCACACAAAAAAACCTGAAACATCACATTTACATAAGTATTCAGACCCTTTACTCAGTACTTTGTTGAAGCACTTTCGGCAGCGATTACAGCCTCGAGTCTTCTTGGGTATGATGCCAGAAGCTTGGCACACCTGTATTTGGGGAGTTTCTCACATTCCCTCTCTGCAGATACTCTCAAGCTCTGTCAGGTTGGATGGGGAGCTTTGTGCACAGCTAATTTCAGGTCTCTCCAGAGATTGGGTTCAAGCCCGGGCTCTGGCTTGGCCACCCAAGGACATTCAGAGACTTGTCCCGAAGCCACTCCTGCATTGTCTTGGCTGTGTGCTGAGGGTCGTTGTCCTGTTGGAAGGCGAACCTTCACCCCAGTCTGAGGTCCTGAGTGCTCTGGAGCAGGTTTTCATCAATGATATCTCTGTACTTTGCTCCGTTCATCTTTGCCTCGAGCCTGACTAGTCTCCCAGTCCCTGCCGCTGAAAAACATCCCCACAGCATGATGCCACCACCATGGTTCACCGTAGGGATGGTGGCAGGTTGTCTACAGTGGTGACGCTTGGCATTCAGACCAGAGAATCTTGTTTCTCATGATCTGAGAGTCTTTAGGTGTCTTTTGGCAAACTGCAAGTGGGCTGTCATGTGTCTTTTACTGAGGAGTGGCTTCTGTCTGGTCACTCTACCATAAAGGCCAGGTTGGTGTAGTGCTGCAGAGATGGTTGTCCTTCTGGAAGGTTCTCCCATCTCCACAGAGGAACTCAAGAGCTCTGTCAGAGTGACCATCGGGTTCTTGGTCACCTCCCTGACCAAGGTCCTTCTCCCCTAACTTTTCAGTTTGGCCAGCTCTAGGAAGAGTCTTGGTGGTTCTAAACGTCTTCCATTTAAGAATGATGGAGGCCACTGTGTTCTTGGAGACCTTCAATGCTGCAGACATTGTTTGGTACCCTTCCCCAGATCTGTGCCTCGACACAATGCTGTCTCGGGAGCTCTTACGGACAATTCTCTGAACCTCATTTTTGATCTGACATGCACTGTCAACTGTGGGACTGGCAAGTGTGTGCCTTTCCAAATCATGTCCAATCAATTGAACTTACCACAGGTGGACTCCAATCAAGTTGTCGAAACATCTCAAGGATGATCAATTGAAACAGGATGCACCTGAGCTAAATTTCGAGTCTCATAGCAAATGGGTCTGAATCCTTACTGAGGAAAACATTTTATCTAATCAATTTTAGAATAAGGCTGTAATGTAACAAAATGTGGGAAAAGTTAAGGGGTCTGAATACTTTCTGAAGGCACCATGTGTCTCAATAGAAGTGTGTGCATGTTGAGTGTATTTCCATGAGAAGTGCTGTGTGCTTAGAAAAGGATACAGTTGATGTGAGTAATGACTGTGTACAAGGGTGTGTGAGCGAGTGTGTGTGTGCATGCGCACGTGTGTGTAGACGCCACGGTACAAATACAGATCACAGAATAATGGCAGAGTCATTTTTTCTCTCTAGTAGGGAGAGGCAAGGAAGGCGGATGTTGATGAGAAAGAATGGGAGAGTGACACAGAACGAGGGAGATGAGAGAAGGGGGAGAGACAGAGAGAACCAGCTCAGCATGAAAGAATTTGGGAGAGACGAGTTGCTCTGTGTGTGTGTGTGTGTGTGTGTGTGTGTGTGTGTGTGTGTGTGTGTGTGTGTGTGTGTGTGTGTGTGTGTGTGTGTGTGTGTGTGTGTGTGTGTGTGTGTGTGCCTGCGCGTTCTGTGTTTGATGTCAGGTACACAGATCTGAGACCATAGCAACACACTATGCATCAAAACACCCTCTACCTCTTCTGAAATACAGCAACACAAGTTTGATTAAATTGCCAAACTGTACACATGGGGTGTTTCTCAAAATTACTACTACCGTACTCCGAGCATGCAAATTTGTGACGTAAATTGAGTAATTAGTATGCTTATTGGTCATAGTTAGTATGCCAAATGTTCCAGGATATCGAAGTCGACACTATTTCCGTGCTTTTAGGGCCCATAATGCAATTCTTCATAAAATGGGCGTGGATTCACATTGTTTTCAGATTTGAAGAAAATGGCAGAAAATATGCAGCCGAAGTCCAATGAGAGCGGATACAAATTCATTGCTTTAACTAATTATGACAAATGTTAAGAAAATGTTGAGCAATCTAATAAAGTAATGACTTTTCAAATAAGTTACCTTACAAATAAGTTATGTTGGCTGACAATTTGTTCGCTACACTATCCTTACGAACCACATAGCATATCATTACAGCAGTATGTACCGTTATGTTAGCTACCTACCTAACGTTAGTTGGCTACTAATACATCAAAATTACCAGTATATTAACTATATGCTATCTAAGTAACTACCCAACGTTTATTGGCCTGATTAATCCCGTAATTCTTAGTTTAGCTAAGTGGTATAGTCGTTGTACGTTCTCAATGGACATTCTGGTGCTTTTGTAAATTCGCTCTGGCTATCTACTCCAATTTCAGAGCACTCTCGTCTGAGTGTACCAGAGCGCAGAATAACTGATGTATTTACGAAAAATCAACACCCGTTGAATATATGGCCGGTGTTAGTAAACGTTGGCAAAAAAACGTCATTAAATTGTTGCCAGCAACACAGTTAGTCACCAACGCTCTGGATAACATGAAAACTGCCTAACCAGCTCTGCAGGGGCGAGTACAATGGTCAGAGTGAGGTGTTCTCTCATTTGTGTCTGGAGGTAGCTAGCAAGCTAGCCAACGTTAGCCGGTTAGCTTGACTGCCGTTGTGAGGTCAGAACGCTCAGATCAACCAGGCTCCTCGGCCAGTGCATCCAGTGTGCACTCTGAATGCTCCAAGAGCGAACCGCTCTGAATTTATAAATGGACATCTGACAACGCTCTGAATTTACGAACGCCCAGAGAGCAATCTGAGCGTCCTCTGGTACTCCAGATTGTATTTAAAAACACACCCAAAGTTGTAAAATGTCTAGCTAGTAATTTGTTATGTTAAAAAGCTGGCAAGAGGTTGCATAGCAACAGCAACTTTCGGTAGACAGGCGAAGCTCTAGTACACTAAACTGAAAGGAAAACCTTCCCTTACAGTATACAAAAATGATCTAACAGTATGTAGTATATACTCATTAAGTATGTAGTATACAGTATTGTAATGAAACAGGCAGGGACCTTCTAGCCCGAGGTCCGGCTCGCTATCGACTGTGCCGCAAAAGCATGCTCAAGCGGCAGAGTCGATTTCCGAGCTTATAAACCCAGGGTCATTACACTACTCCCTCCTTTCAAAGAGCGTGTCCTCGCGCTAGCTTTCGACTCTACATCTTACAGGAACGCGCTCACCAGCCAAGCACACGCACTGTCGTGGATGCAAGGTTCGATCACTTCTGACACCAATGTAATGAAACAGCAGGGAGCAGGTCTCGAACCCTCGACCTTATAGCTCGAAGTCCAGCGCGCTATCGACTGTGCCGCAAAAGCATGCTCAAGCGGCAGAGTCGATTTCCACGCTTATAAACCCAGGGTCGTTACAGTATGTTAGTATGGGTATTCGAACACAGCTTCTGACTTCGTGTAACGTCTGGAGAGTGATGGGTGAGGAGCCAGACGCAGAGAGCAGAAGGTTGACGGGAAAAACGCTTTAATGTCCTTTCGTAAAGTAACCAGTTAAAAACATGGGTGAAGCCCAAAACACAGGTGCAACAAACCCAAAACCATAGTTACGAAAACCCAAAAGAACACAAACACCAAATACGTCAAAATAACAACAAGCCCGCACAAACAGCAGCGGGCTAAAGGAACTTAAATAACACCCGTCCCAAAACCCCAACCAGGAACAAGGGAAAACAATTAGACAAAAACAAACGAAAAGGAAAAAGGGATCGGTGGCAGCTAGTAGACCGGTGACGACGAGCGCCGAGCGCCACCCGAATAGGAAGGGGAGCCACCTTCGGTGGTATTCGTGACACTTCGAAATTAAATGTTGCCTATTCACAGACCAGATGCTGCTGGAAGTGGTGTGGGGACAAAGTAACCCTGATTCAGATGACCATCCTACCCATGCTAGATTACAGAGATGTCATTTATAGATTGGCTGGTAAGGGTGCTCTCGAGCGGCAATATGTTCTTTACCATTCGACCATCAGATTTGGCACCAATGCTCCTTATAGGACACATCACTGCACTCTATACTCCTCTGTAAACTGGTCATCTCTGTATACCCGTTGCAAGACCCACTGGTTGATGCTTATTTATAAAACCCTCTTCGGCCTCACTCCCTTTATCTGAGATATCTACTGCAGCCCTCATTCTCCATATAGAACACCTGTTCTGCCAGTCACATTCTGTTAAAGGTCCCCAAAGCACACACATCCCTGGGTCGCTCCTCTTTTCAGTTCGCTGCTGCTAGCAACTGGAACGAGCTGCAACAAACACTCAAACTGGACAGTTTTATCTCAGTCTCTTCATTCAAAGACTCAATCATGTTCACTCTTACTGACAGTTGTGGCTGCGTGATGTATTGTTGTCTCTACCTTCTTGCCCTTTGTGCTGTTGTCTGTGCCCAATCATTTTTGTCCCATGTTTTATGCTGGTACCATGTTGGCCTGCTGCCATGTTGTGTTGCTACCATGTTGTTGTCATGTTGTGTTGCTACCTAGCTGTGTTGTCATGTGTTGCTGCCATGCTATGTTGTTGTCTTAGGTCTCTCTTTATGTAGTGTTGTGGTGTCTCTCTTGTCGTGATGTGTGTTCTGTCCTATTTTATTTAAAAAACATTTAATCCCAGCCCCCGTCCCGGCAGGAGGCCTTTGCCTTTTGGTAGGTCGTTATTGTAAATAAGAATTTGTTCTTAACTGACTTGCCTAGTTAAATAAAATAAATCAAAATAAAAAATATGTACACTTCCATTTGAGATCTGTTGAGAGAGAATGGTGGGCCAGGCCCATCAAATACATCCCTCTACCATCTGTGATGTCCAACCAGGGGACCGCATTGGCAGTTGTATACTTCCAGTTGAGATCTGTTGAGAGGCAGTGCTGTCAAGACTGAATATTCATCAAGGAATAGAGCCAAATATCTTTCGGAAAATATCAAAAAATACAGAATATGCCATTGAAAATACTGCAATATTTCACAGCAATCCTAAATATCCAATATTGTGGCTGGGCTTTCGGTATTACTTCTGTCAACGGCATCTATTCTATTACTACATCCTTCACTCCATAACAACAATCTCCACCATCCATACACATGTTCTTCTCCTGAACACGTGAGCTGCAGAACAGAGCGCCCTGGCAGTGCCAACCCCTGGTGACCCCTGCTTGGTGAACTCTTGACAGTGAGATAATTATGTTAGATAACTGTGTCCCCCAGGCTGGGGGCTCCCCTGTCGCTAGGCATAGTCTAATATGGCTGCTAGGGTAACACCCATCGGAACGCTCCCTCACCTCATAAACCCAAATGAAGTGCCTGGTGAGGAGCCAATGGGGCGCTGCAGCACTGGGGTGGCAGGAGGACATGGAAACAAGGTCCTGTCCTGACTATGAGGGAATAACCAAACCAACACACGTGGCTACCTGGAACCGCAGGTATCCTAGAGTTCAGAGAGGGATGGCACGGGGATGGCCCAGGTATGGCACAGGGATGTCACGAGGACGGCAGCAGGGACACCTCACACCAGCCTGACCTAACTAGTGAGGAGCGCTCCCACACAAAGGTGTCACGGGTACAGCTGCCACACAGAGGTGGCACGGGGACATCAGGTCAGGGACACCTCATACCTGCCAGACCTGACTGGTGAGGAGCGCTCCCACACGGAGGTGTCACGGGTACAGCTGCCACACAGAGGTGGCACGGGGACATCAGGTCAGGGACACCTCATACCTGCCAGACCTGACTGGTGAGGAGCGCTCCCACACGGAGGTGTCACGGGTACAGCTGCCACACAGAGGTGGCATGGGGACATCAGGTCAGGGACACCTCATACCTGCCAGACCTGACTGGTGAGGAGCGCTCCCACACGGAGGTGTCACGGGTACAGCTGCCACACAGAGGTGGCACGGGGACATCAGGTCAGGGACACCTCATACCTGCCAGACCTGACTGGTGAGGAGCGCTCCCACACAGAGGTGTCACGGGTACAGCTGCCACACAGAGGTGGCACGGATAAAGCTCCTACATAGAGGTGTCACAGGTACAGCTGCCACACAGAGGTGGCACGGATAAAGCTCCTACACATAGGTGTCACAGGTACAGCTGCCACACAGGGGAGGCACAGGGGAATTAGGAAGGGGACGCCTCATTCCTGCCAGACCTGACATAAGGAAGAATAACATAAGTAACACCTTCAAACTGTGAAGGTTTGAGTTACTCTTCAATCAGATGCTCTGAGTCTGACCAAGGTCATCACTGACCGAAACCTTAGCCAATCTAACCGTTGACATTACATCTGAGGTCTGTGTAGTCTCCTTTTTACTCTGATATTTTCTTCTGCACCTTTACTTAGCCTAATGGACCGTTTGCAGCAAGTCATAAAGTGAGGACACAAG
Organism: Salvelinus fontinalis; assembly: GCF_029448725.1. Classification (NCBI taxonomy): domain Eukaryota; kingdom Metazoa; phylum Chordata; class Actinopteri; order Salmoniformes; family Salmonidae; genus Salvelinus; species Salvelinus fontinalis. The sequence goes on along the minus strand of NC_074691.1, from coordinate 25,611,240 downwards.
GTACCAGAAAAAGATGACAGGGTATTTTATAATCATAAAGCATTAGGTGGCATCTTAGGAAACTGCCAAACGAATCAAGGTGGTGGTGACCCCCTGGAATAGAAGACGGGAATAGAAGAGACAAGGCCGATGAACAGAAGGAACAGAAAGAACAAATGAATGAGATTGAAAGTAAATGATTTTGTCTACTATGTAGACAAAAGAGTTTAGCTCTAACCAGCTCCTGACAGTTCCAATCCATCACTAGAGGTCTAAATACGAGCCCTGGGTTCCAATACGATTTCATATCATTTCAGCTGGGCTTCATTGCGCTTGCCTGGCGGAATGGACCAATATGACAGTCGCACAAGTATTTTAAAGATTTTGAATAGTATTTGAACACAGGTCTGATTCTATCATTCCTGTCCTCGACACAGTGAGAACTGTGACCCCTCCTAACCCTGATCCTTAACTCTGTAATAAACCCCTGACCGCAATAAATAGGCCATAGGAGCGAATAATTACAATTTAGCAGATTAACACTGGAGTGATAAATCATCAGATGATCATGTGCAAGTAGAGATACTGGTGTGCAAAAGAGCAGAAAAGTAAATAAATAAAAACAGTATGGGGATGAGGTAGGTAAATTGTGTGGGCTATTTACAGATGGACTATGTACAGCTGCAGCGATCGGTTAGCTGCTCAGATAGCAGATGTTTAAAGTTGTTGAGGGAGATAAAAGTCTCCAACTTCAGCGATTTTTGCAATTCGTTCCAGAATACCCTGTCATAAATACCCTGTCATTATGCATAGTAGATCTATTCTATTTGAAGTGTTATTGCTTTGTGTTGACGTCTGCTAGTCCCAGTTACTATGGTACACTGTTCAGGCCTCATCATCCTAAGGCTGCGTTTACACAGGCAGCCCAATTCTGATCCTTTCCCACTAACATTTCTGGCATAGTGCCAATTAATCTGATCCATTAAATCAATCTAATAAACACCAATATACAAAACAATAACTCCCGGGTCTCGGGTATATGTAATTTTAACTGTCCGGAATGGCCCCTACAGATCAGAACGGGACTGCTGTAGTAGAGAGAGAGAGAATTTAATAATTTATGCTGCTGCTCTTGCTTTTCACGAGAGTGGAGTGTTGCGAGTGTAGCTTGTTGTTGGCCAATCATGAGTCATCGAAGCAGCAATAGGCTACAGTCATAGAGCCTCGTTCCATGTGTGGAAAAAGTTAGGAGATATCTAATCAACGGAAAATGGAATTAAAATGATGGAATTTAAAGGTAGCCCTTTCCTGCAGTCAAATGACCAAATCACCCTCTATTGGCCTCATGGGTGGAATGTTAATTATTATTTAAAAGAAACCGCTGATGTATATAAAGTGTAATATAGGGAAGCACACTCAAAATTAAATACATGGTACAGGTGTCTACTTTTTTTAAGACCATAACCATGTGTGTGATGTGTATACTTTAGTTTCAAAGTAGATTTGTTTAAGACTACCAAGAATCACTGTGTTATAATGCCTTACCTCCCTAATCTTACTACATTTGCACAAACTGTATATAGACTTGTCTATTGTGTTATTGACTGTACGTTTGTTTATCCCATGTGTAACTCTGTGTTGTTTGTGTCGCACTGCTTTGCTTTATCTTGGCCAGGTTGCAGTTGTAAATGAGAACTTGTTCTCAACTGGCCTACCTGGTTAAATAAAGGTGAAATCCCCCAAAATAATCATATTTGATTCTAAATAACCTAGCTGTGGCAGCTATTAGTCTACTATAGAGTCGGCTTGGTTGGTTTGGCTTGGTTGGTTGCTATCTCTCGTCTCTCCTTCCTCCCTGTGTCACTCTCTCACAGTACGGCCCCTCCCCGCCTACTAGAGCGGCACCTTTCGCCTTCCTCTCACGCTTTATCAGCTCCGGTTAATAAAGTAGCTTATAAAATTACTTTTCTGCTGCTTCCCTCACTCGGATCGGGTCTGGATCTGACCAGGTCTATACGGAATGGGTCTAGTTGTCCTCGGGTCTGTTCTCTATATTTAAAAAATGTATGTATGTATATCGGGTCTGGGTGGGAAAGCCCCAGGTCCATTTCGGAACGGCTCCAACTTTTTGAACCCGTGAAGACCTCTAGTGCACACACACAATGCACAATGTTCTTCACAGAGGTGATTTAGAATCTCTCCCCAGGCTACACTCACACACCTCCCTGATCTGGTCTTAGTGTTGGCTCCTGGGTCGTGCTCCCTCCTGTCTCCCCTGCTGTTCCCTCACTGTTCCCCTGAGATCTGGCCTGAGAGATGTGTTCTAATCTAGCATCATTGATTTCATGGATGGCATACTCTGACACGTGTACAGTATGGCGTAGCCTATACAATGGTGTATTATACCAGGGCCATGTATACATGCCAGCAGCATACCACACTGCATCCCACTGCTGGCTTGCTTCTGGAGCTAAGCAGGGTTGGTCCTGGTCAGTCCCTGGATGGGAGACCAGATGCTGCTGGAAGTGGTGTTGGAGGGGCAGTAAGAGGCACTCTTTCCTCTGGTCTAAAAAATATCCCAATGCCCCAGGGCAGTGATTGGGGGCACTGCCCTGTGTTGGGTGCTGTCTTTCTGATGGGACGTTAAATGGATGTCCTGACTCTCTGAGGTCATTAATGATCCCATGGCACTTAATGTAAGAGTAGGGGTGTTAACCCTGGTGTCCTGGCTAAATTCCCAAGCTGTCCCTCATATCATCCCCAGCTTACAATTGGCTCTTTCATCCATCATTCATGGAGTAGACTAACAGATGGGGTGGCCTAATAGATGGAGTAGACTAACAGATGGAGTAGACTAATAGGTGGAGTGGTCTGTTAGGTGGAGTGGACTAATAGATGGAGTGGTCTGTTACATGGAGTGGACTAATAGATGGAGTGGACTAATAGGTGGAGTAGACTAATAGGTGGAGTAGACTAACAGGTGGAGTGGAGTAGACTAACAGGTGGAGTGGACTAATAGGTGGAGTAGACTAATAGGTGGAGTGGGCTGTTAGATGGAGTAGACTAATAGATGGAGTAGACAATTAGGTGGAGTGGACTAATAGGTGGAGTAGAATAATAGGTGGAGTGGGCTGTTAGATGGAGTAGACTAATAGATGGAGTGGACTAATAGATGGAGTAGACTAATAGGTGGAGTAGAATAATAGGTGGAGTGGGCTGTTAGATGGAGTAGACTAACAGGTGGAGTGGACTAATAGGTGGAGTAGACTAACAGGTGGAGTGGACTAATAGGTGGAGTAGACTAACAGGTGGAGTGGACTAATAGGTGGAGTAGACTAATAGGTGGAGTAGACTAACAGGTGGAGTGGACTAATAGGTGGAGTAGACTAACAGGTGGAGTGGACTAATAGGTGGAGTGGACTAATAGATGGAGTGGGCTGTTAGATGGAGTAGACTAATAGGTGGAGTAGAATAATAGGTGGAGTGGGCTGTTAGATGGAGTAGACTAACAGGTGGAGTGGACTAATAGGTGGAGTGGACTAATAGGTGGAGTAGACTAATAGGTGGAGTGGGCTGTTAGATGGAGTAGACTAATAGGTGGAGTGGACTAATAGGTGGAGTAGACTAATAGATGGAGTAGACTAATAGGTGGAGTAGAATAATAGGTGGAGTGGGCTGTTAGATGGAGTAGACTAATAGGTGGAGTAGACTAATAGGTGGAGTGGGCTGTTAGATGGAGTAGACTAATAGGTGGAGTGGGCTGTTAGATGGAGTAGACTAATAGATGGAGTAGACTAATAGGTGGAGTGGGCTGTTAGATGGAGTAGACTAATAGGTGGCGTAGACTAATAGATGGAGTGGACTAATAGATGGAGTAGACTAATAGGTGGAGTAGAATAATAGGTGGAGTGGGCTGTTAGATGGAGTAGACTAACAGGTGGAGTGGACTAATAGGTGGAGTAGACTAATAGGTGGAGTGGACTAATAGATGGAGTAGACTAATAGGTGGAGTGGGCTGTTAGATGGAGTAGACTAATAGGTGGAGTGGACTAATAGATGGAGTAGACTAATAGGAGGAGTGGGCTGTTAGATGGAGTAGACTAATAGGTGGAGTGGGCTGTTAGATGGAGTAGACTAATAGGTGGAGTGGGCTAATAGATGGAGTAGACTAATAGGTGGAGTGGGCTGTTAGATGGAGTAGACTAATAGGTGGAGTGGGCTGTTAGATGGAGTAGACTAATAGATGGAGTGGGCTGTTAGATGGAGTAGACTAATAGGTGGAGTGGGCTGTTAGATGGAGTAGACTAATAGGTGGAGTGGACTAATAGATGGAGTAGACTAATAGGAGGAGTGGGCTGTTAGATGGAGTAGACTAATAGGTGGAGTAGACTAATAGATGGAGTGGGCTGTTAGATGGAGTAGACTAATAGGTGGAGTGGGCTGTTAGATGGAGTAGACTAATAGGTGGAGTGGGCTGTTAGATGGAGTAGACTAATAGGTGGAGTGGGCTGTTAGATGGAGTAGACTAATAGGTGGAGTGGGCTGTTAGATGGAGTAGACTAATAGGTGGAGTGGGCTGTTAGATGGAGTAGACTAATAGGTGGAGTGGGCTGTTAGATGGAGTAGACTAATAGGTGGAGTGGACTAATAGGTGGAGTGGACTAATAGGTGGAGTGGGCTGTTAGATGGAGTGGGCTGTAGATGGAGTGGGCTGTTAGATGGAGTGGGCTGTTAGGTGGAGTGGACTAATAGATGGAGTAGACTAATAGGAGGAGTGGACTAATAGATGGAGTAGACTAATAGGTGGAGTGGATTAATAGGTGGAGTGGGCTGTTAGATGGAGTAGACTAACAGGTGGAGTGGACTAATAGGTGGAGTAGACTAATATGTGGAGTGGACTAATAGATGGAGTAGACTAATAGGTGGAGTGGGCTGTTAGATGGAGTAGACTAATAGGTGGAGTGGACTAATAGATGGAGTAGACTAATAGGAGGAGTGGGCTGTTAGATGGAGTAGACTAATAGGTGGAGTGGGCTGTTAGATGGAGTAGACTAATAGGTGGAGTGGGCTAATAGATGGAGTAGACTAATAGGTGGAGTGGGCTGTTAGATGGAGTAGACTAATAGGTGGAGTGGGCTGTTAGATGGAGTAGACTAATAGATGGAGTGGGCTGTTAGATGGAGTAGACTAATAGGTGGAGTGGGCTGTTAGATGGAGTAGACTAATAGGTGGAGTGGACTAATAGATGGAGTAGACTAATAGGAGGAGTGGGCTGTTAGATGGAGTAGACTAATAGGTGGAGTAGACTAATAGATGGAGTGGGCTGTTAGATGGAGTAGACTAATAGGTGGAGTGGGCTGTTAGATGGAGTAGACTAATAGGTGGAGTGGGCTGTTAGATGGAGTAGACTAATAGGTGGAGTGGGCTGTTAGATGGAGTAGACTAATAGGTGGAGTGGGCTGTTAGATGGAGTAGACTAATAGGTGGAGTGGGCTGTTAGATGGAGTAGACTAATAGGTGGAGTGGGCTGTTAGATGGAGTAGACTAATAGGTGGAGTGGACTAATAGGTGGAGTGGGCTGTTAGATGGAGTGGGCTGTAGATGGAGTGGGCTGTTAGATGGAGTGGGCTGTTAGGTGGAGTGGACTAATAGATGGAGTAGACTAATAGGAGGAGTGGACTAATAGATGGAGTAGACTAATAGGTGGAGTGGATTAATAGGTGGAGTGGACTAATAGATGGAGTAGACTAATAGGAGGAGTGGGCTGTTAGATGGAGTAGACTAATAGGTGGAGTAGACTAATAGGTGGGGTGGGCTGTTAGA